>NC_034609.1:613254-622251 GCF_900095145.1 Mus pahari
CCTTGTGTTCCATCCAATAGATGACTGTGAGCATCCACTTCTGTATTTGCCAGGCACTGGCATAGCCTCACAAGAGACAGCTATATCAGGGTCCTGTCGGCAAAATCTTGCTGGCATGTGCAATAGTGTCTGTGTTTGGTGGCTGATTATGGTATGGATTCCCAGGTGGGGCAGCCTCTGGATGGTCTTTCCTTCTATCTCAGCTCCAAACTTTGTCTCTGTAACTCCTTTCATGGTTATTTTGTTCACCATTCTAAGGAGGGATGAAGTATCCACACTTTGGTTTTCCTTCTTCCTGAGTTTCATGTGTTTTGCAAATTGTATCTTGGGTATTTCAAGTTTCTGGGCTAATATCCACTTATCAGTGAGTTCATATCATGTGAGTTCATTTGTAATTGGGTTACCTCACTCAGGATGATATCCTCCCGATATATCCATTTGCTCAAGAATTTCATAAATTCATTGTCTTGAATAGCTGAGTAGTACTCCATTGTGTAAATGTACCACATTTTCTGTATCCATTCCTCTATTGAGGGACATATGGGTTCTTTCCAGCTTCTGGCTATTATAAATAAGGCTGCTATGAACTTAGTGGAGCATGAAAACACACTTTTTGAAGAGTATAGATTTGTTTCTGTTTACATTCTTTTGAGGTTACAGTTCAAGATCAAATAATGAATTGCTTTGGAACTCTATCTAATAAAATAAAGCTCACTTCATTGAACCCAGAAGCAAAGTGACAAAGCCAATGTAGGTCCAACATTCTCCTTCAAGCACATATTACCAAAGATATAGGGATTTCCACTATGCACAGCTAAACATTCCACTTCCCTATAAGTTGACTCTGGAGGCAGAGCTTGTAAATGTGGTTCTCTGAGGACACTTGTCCAAACCATAGCAAATGGCCAGACGTATTATACTCAGGAGTTGACATTTGAACATTAGGGAATGCAGCTCAATGGTAGAGCACTTGCTTTAGCATACATGAGGCTCTGGGTTCAAGTCCAAACACAGAAATTAGGAAGAAGAGAAATGAAGAGGGAGAAGAATGGGACAGAGAAGGAAAAAGGCAAGGAACAGATAGAAGAAAGGAGAGAGGGAGGGAGGGAGATAAGGGGATGGGGAGATAGTAAGGGCAGGTGGTAACATTTGAACAAACACTTGAAAGAAAATGGAGAACGATTAACTGATACTTGAGAAATTCTAAGAGGTAACATCAAAATACAAAAGCCTTTAGCAGAGCATATCTCAAGTAATTCAGGAGCAGCAGGGGAGTCTATGGAGTATGAGAAAATGAATTTGGGCAAGGGTTAGTGATAAGGTTGAGAGGTATCTGAACACATATATGTGTGGGAGTGGTGTTTTAAAGATTTTAGTGTTTCGGAAGAAGGAAATGGGAATCACATTGGAGTGTTGAGCATGGGTGTCATGAGCTGGGCTGTAATCCCAGCACTCAGGAGGCTAAGGCAGGAGGCCTGAGTTCTTGGCCAGCTTGGGCTACATAGCAAGCCTCTGGAAAAACAGACAAACAAACAAATGCAATAAAACGAAGAGAAAGGTATGATTTCCACTGCTTGTTATATAGAAAATGAGCTGAAGAAGCAAGAATTGTGGCTATCAGAGCAGGGGAGAGGCCAACCTTTCTGGCACATGCCAAAGGACTCAGCTATTTGGAAAACTGAGGGCCAAGGGTGCTCAAGGCCCATCGAGGCAACACAGTAAAAGCCATTCTTAATCACTCGAACCAGCCAGCAGTGAGGGGACAAAAAGGCTCTTTTAATAATCCAAGCAGGTATCAATAAGGCTTCCAAGATGAGGAATGACGTGCACTTGGCAGTGATGACAAGTGGCCATATAACATATTTAGAAGATAGAGCTAGCAGAACATGCTCTTAGATTGAATGAAATTACATGACAGGATCTAAGGTCTGATTGCTAAGTCTGAAGAGTAAGATGGTGAACTTCATTGAGCTGAAGAAGAAAGGGAAATGTGAAAAAGAGAAATATGGCAGAAATTCCTAAGTTAAGTTATAGAAATGTGAATTTTAAAATGAGGAGTATACATTGAAGCAGAGATTGCAAGACATTTAGACACCAAGTCTGGACACCATGAAGGTACTTCCATCAAGCTGAATCTTAAGCAACAGAATTGATAAGAATGTTCATCTTCAAAGAAGAGTTGAGAGCACAGTGGAACAGGAAAACTAATATAGAATGTACAGTCATGCACATGAGATTATGGGCCAGGGAAAATTCTTTAGCCTACTCTCCCTATCTTTCTTGGGTCACAGGATCTCTCAGCTTTCTTTTCTTTTCTTTGCATATTTGCTTGTTTTTGTTAATGCTCAGCTTTCCCCATGCCAGGACACATAGCTATAGATAGTAGTCACTTCAGGTAGAATATAAAAGTCCAGAGTTTGCTACCAACAGTGAATCCACCCTCTCCCCCTGAAAGTCTGATGAGCTAGTTTGTGTTCTGTGGTCTTTATTGCACTGCACAAGGATTTGAAACATTTATTTTCCTCACTTAACCTTGCTCCACATCCTTGCACTTCTATCTTTGTGACTATTGCAGAGCCACCAAAACCAGCATTCATAGAGTGTCACTAGATAAATGGAAGTGATTGCTAAAACAATAGTTTCCAATACACACACACACACACACACACACACACACACACACACACACACTGAAGACCGTTAGTATTTTGTTGGCTCTAGTTTCTTGGGCATCTCCAGGCCCTTATCTGAAAGTACTTATCAGCAGTCTACCTATAGAGGGGCAGGTGGGGACGTATGTATTTTGAATTTTCATGGGCTAACTGCCTCTAGTATGACGCTATGTGGTGCAAAATGATAAAAGAAGCCTAAAGTTATAAAATTTTCCTTGATGAACATAGCACATCACTGATATCATCACCATTTTCTAGTACACAGTAGATCCTAAAGCAAGCCCCCATATGGAGATAAAAGTTACATCCAAATTAGACACATAAATTTAATATTCACTTAAAAATGTACTAGTTCAGGCTGTGCAATGCATAGTCAAAATTGTCTTCAAACTCCATGTAGTCCAGGCAGTCCTCCTTGAACTCTCAATCCTCCTGCATCAGATTTCCAGGGATTACAAGTATAAGCCACACTGCACAGATTAAACTCATGATTTTTAAAGAGACCTGGCTATATGAGCAGAACAAACAAGCAATGAAAATAGGTGGGCACACTCAGCTCAGAATATTATTACACACCAGAGAGACCACACCTTAAAAGTCTACACAGAAGCAGTCAGGGAGAAAATATAGGGCTTGCTTTGGCTAGAAACCCCATGATTCTCATTCTAGATAGATTGAACAGACGAGAATGAGGAAGGCCACCCAGGTCTTTTGGGGACCTCACTGACAAAGTTCAGGTGGTTTTTGATTATCATAACTAAGGGAGAGCCTTCTGTTTCCAGTTGGAAGTAGTAATTTGATAGGAAGCTCTTAATGCATTATTAGTTCTAGCATATGAATAAAATTTCATATTTTGTAGGTCAATTGATTTAATCTTATCACCTTGGCCAATGTGCCAAAATGTATGTTAAAAGGAAATTTTACCAAGATAAGTAAAGCAATGATTTGTTTTTGCTATAATGTAAAATTTAATGTATTCTGAGGAAAGTAGTGATTATAAAATATTATCATAAACTTTAATTAGACCCAGAAACTTAATGTGACTGATTTATGTGTTTAAAAGGCAGAGACTAGAATAAACTACTGTGAGCACTGGAGTTTTAATATTAAAGTGCAGAGATTCCCCTTTTTATTTTTCTTAAAACTCTCTATTTTTTCTTTGTTTGAAGTAAATACATTTTGGGATTCTAAATGAAGACCTTGAATAGATACAAAATTTAGAGCCTTTTAAAAAGCATAAATATCTGTTGTTTGTTTCTGTACATATCAGATTATGTTATGTAAAACTAACTTGAGAGAACTCACAGGATATTTTCAGTTGTATTTTATTGCAGAAAATGCATTTTATACTTCCCTTGCCACATAAATATGAATCTGACTCCATGTCTGGGCCAGTGGGTGCCCTGTGTGAAGTGTATCAGGAGCAATTGGGCGGTGCCCACCATCTGTCACTGATCATTGTCATTTCAGCTGGGCAGCTCTGGCTATACTGCAGCAGGCTATTGTTTGTGGGGAAAGCTGGTATTAGGAGAGATGTGATAAGAATGCCTTAAAAGAAGATAATTGAATACTATCTGGTTTTTGGCACTTGCGTCTTGCATCTCTCTGTAGTTTATCACTTTAGAGTCCTTTATTCAGTCTTTTTATAAAATTCCATTATTTAAAAATTGAGGGCAGCACAATGGCATGTAGGGCTTAATATAGTAGTCTGATGCTCATTGATAACCCTTTATCCACTGCTACTCAAAAAAAAACCCCATTTTATTGAAAATATGAGAAAACCTGAAAAAAATGAAGTATAAATTATTATCCTAGTATTCACTTCAAACATTTTTCAATTGTTACAACAATTTTCTTTTTTACATAGTGTGAAGCCATTTTAAACTCATGTCAATGTTATAAGGGTGGAGCAGGTGTGTTTTAGTAAATCCTGCTCTTTCTAACATGGTTATAATAAAGTGCTTATATTATCTCTGAATAGACAAATGGATGGAGAGATGCATGATAATAATCGAGTAAGGCCCTAACTGTAGACTCTAGGATCTCATTAATTCTTTTACATCATTGGAAACACAAAATGCTCAAGTATTTCAATGCTGGCCATATCAGAGAATACAGCATATCTTCATTTTTTAAAAGTTGAATTATTGAAATAATCATTCATTAAATTCATTAAATTAATTTAACAAATTAAATTAAATTCATTAAAACAATCATATGGCACTGAATTCTGATTTTTTTTTTTGAGAAAATGCTCTACTTTTAATCTGAATTTTAAGCAACATGAATGTGAAAGAGAAATCAATAGTTAAATTAAAATGCGTGGAAAACATAACTATTACAAGAATATTGGAGCAAAAATATATTCATATTTGTGAAAAGGTCTGGAAAGAAACTAAGGAGCAAAAAGTACCTGCTCTTCTCTCCACAGAAATACATAAAAGTATAATCCAAAGTTCACTTAGCTTTAATTTTATAAAACTCTGTAGGCCCCTCTCCCAAATAGGTGCATACCAAATTGCATGGAAATTAACCTTCTCCTGTGTGCATCTTCTGTGTTAGACTTCTTTCATCTAGCCATGGTGGAAACTTGCATAGAGTTTGTGATCTCTCTGCTTCCTCCCTTCCTTCTGTAGGGAAGAGGATGGAAGCAGAAGCATCAGATGGCTGTAGGCGCCCAGATATGTAGCAGCAAAAATACCAGCTGAATGTATTTTTGGCCAGGTACAAAGAAACAAATGGCTGTTGGTTTTCCCAAATGTTGTTTACCCTTCTGATATTCTTCTCCAAACTATCATGTATAAATATGTACGGTATTTACTTCACTGTACAGCTGAGCACTAACAACAAGGTTTACAGGCATGGATGCTTATTCTTCATTATGAAGGTATTGAAGTTTTTTAACTGAATGGATCTGAGACTAACTTAGTGTCTACTTTTAGGACATATCTTGCTAAAAAGAGATTACCTAAAACATAGAGGTGAAGGGGAGGGGGAGAGGAAACAGGGAGAGGGAGAGGGAGAAGGCAGAGGGGAGAGAAGAGAGAAGAGAGAAGAGAGAAGAGAGAAGAGAGAGAAGAGAGAGGAAGAAAGGAAGAGACAGAGGGAGAGAGAGGGGAAAGGAAGAGGGAAACCATTTCATTCCCCTGATATTAATATTTTCATGAAGATGGTGCCTTGGTGACCTAGTCAGCTCTTCATGGTCCACTTCCTAATATCAGCACAAATTTCAACATGACTTTTTGGAACCACAGAAAACTGAAATATATGAAGGAACAAAAGTAACATCCAAAAGTATCTCTAAAAGCTACTAGCCACTACAGTTTCTACCGGGAAATAGTGACACATGTATACAACCAATTCATTGTCAGTCAATTTCTGGTCATAGATGGAAAAACATTAAAATGTTGAGGGCATATTTGACACACAAGTCACTTAAAACAGTGTCGCAGGGGTAATTGACCTACATTCTTGGGATTCTAAGAATGACTTAGAATAGTGAAGGGAAACCTCATGACTACCAAGAGCAGAGAAAAAGAGCAAAACACAGACAAGGAAAAGATATTCACTTTGAGGATGAGTTACCTATGTCCTCTAACTCAGACCCAACTCTGGTCTCTATGCCTCCCAATAATACCACCAAAACTATGGCTTCATCCAAGGATTTAGTCTGTTGATGAAGTCAGAACTCTGATACATTAGTCAATCAGTTCCAGATCATCTCCTAAAAAAATTCAGAGAAGTATAATATAAATAATTTGGCAAAACTGTGTGATAATATGATTACATATTGGTTTTTACTGAAGTTAGGTTGTCGAGAAGAGAACAAAAATTAAAGTTGGAACTGGCAAACTTAAGGAAAAATACCTATTATGCCCAAAACCAACTTGCATTTATATCTTCTTTCTTCTATTTAATGCCTGAGTGACCTTAACATGTCAATAACCTCGTTGTCCTACAGGGTTTATATTCTATTATGAGACTGCTTATGCATTTTTTTTAGATTATACTTAATGAGTGTATACCTGCATGCTCAAATATTTAGCAAACAAGTCTGGAGTTTCATTTATTCATTTTATTCTGAATGTAGCTTATTTTAAACTATTATGAAACTTGCAAATAACCATCTATGAGTCTGTAACAAATAGTACATTTAAGGTTATACAACAAAATGCAAATTCAGTGGATAGAAAAGTAAACACAACCAAACTTTCAAATAATAAATATTTATGTGAAAAAATAAATAATATTCAACATAGTAAGATGCTAACCCTGCTACTATCAGCTTCTTCATTTGTGAATAGGAAGAAGCATTTTTTCTGAGAGAATGACAGTTTGTGGTACATAGTGAGTCTTGACAAAGATTATCTATTATTGTTAAAATGATAGCCAGGATCATTAACCATCTGATCATATTTCAAACTCTGTGAGAGAGGTCAGCTACCCAACAATGCCACAAATGCCTCTACAGAGTCCAACAAAAAGTTACCACTGTGGTCACTCTGTGGTAGTTACCTTAGATCACTAACCCTTAGAGAAAACTTATGGTTATTTTTAAATGTATTTTTATTGAAAGGCAATGCAGTATACTATTCAATGATTAAACAATTAAGTAGTTAGTGTGCTTGCACTGCATATATGGTTGTGTACCATGTAAATTCTTGGTCACAATGGACCATATATAAAATTATGATTCCATAGGATGGTTAAGTGTGTGAAAAAGTCTGTACTCTAATGACATAATAACGCAAGACCCATATTGATACTGATCTATACAAAACTACTTTACTTGCATGTGTATGAAAATATGATGCAATCAGCATACAATAAATAATCCTTTATTACTGGTTTATGTAGTGATGGTATTGCATGTTTATCATCTTAGAGTCTATTCCCACTTATGAAATAGCTTAGTATATTTGTATTTTCTGTTATACCAACAACAACTGTATACACATATACACAAGCACACATATATATGTATATTACAGACTTTACTTATTGTATCAAGAGACCAAGGAGATGTTTACCCACTATGTAGGCTTGTGTAAGTCTCTGATGTTTCCATAAGGGTCCAGTTAGCTAAATATTTGTTTATTAAACCATATTTACCCTCTTGAGGACCATACTAATATATATTCTCAATGATAGTAATTATAGAATGAAATCTACTAATTTTTTCCACTTTATGTAGAAATTGAGGCATGATATTTAAGTAGTATGGTGCTGTATAAAATTGGGCTCTATGGGTTGGAGTTAGTCCTCATAGCAAGCATGTAATGCTGTGTCACTAACTCAAAGTCTAGAGCAAAGTAGACTTAGGCTTTTATCTATTTCATTTATATATAAATCACAACAGGCTCAAAATTGATAACTCTATAACCCATAGCACATTTTAGATTATAAAACACAATGCAAATTCAATAAATAAAGAAATATTACAAAAGTTTGAAATAGTCAAAACGTTTATCTGAAAATATAACTAATATTCAATAATAGTTTGTCAGTTATAAGTTCTGTCATGCATTGCCCTTCTAAACCTGAGTTTCCACATGTGTACAATGAAACCATCAAGCAGGAGTAGTTAAAAAGTTGGAAATTTTTACCATTTAGAATTCAAGGAGGTAGGAGGAAACCAATCTGTGCCAAAAAGTTAATCATGAAAGAAAAAAATGTCTTTCCAGACATTCCAGAAAGTCATGTCTAAGAAGTGTCAGATATAGAAGACTTCAGGGTGATTACATTTTCAACAGCATTGAAGAATAGGAATGGACATGTCAGTGAAGCCACATTTGTCATCGGAGAAGAAAGGATTTTAGCAGAGGGCTGGGATAGATGAACTTGAGGGAAAGGTTAGTTTTCATGGACTTCACATTGTAAAGCACTGGGGAGTAAGAAATAAATGGAGAATGTTTAAAGAGAGCATGAAATAAATGTAAAAAAAATGAGGATCACAAGATTATTTTTAAATAACGTTTAGCATATATATGTATATATATAATCTATACAGATACACACACACACACATATATATATATATATATATATATATATATATAATGTTTATCATTAACTTAGAACTGAATAAAAAATAGTAGTGTTCATCCTGAGGTTATGCTATACCAAAAGATGTCAAGTGGATCTCTAATGCACATTTGGGTTCATTGTCAGAATTATGGCAATGAATCTCTTTCTACTTGATTGATTAACGTGTGAAAATTCCTCTATTCCTTTTTATTTTTAATTAGTTATTTTCTTTATTCACATTACAAATGTTATCCCCTTTCCTGGTTTCCCTTCGGAAACCCTCTTATCCGCCCCCCCC
>NC_034609.1:626171-629507 GCF_900095145.1 Mus pahari
CCATACAGGGGAATGCCAGGGCCAAGAAGTGGGAGTGGGTGGGCAGGGGATCAGGGTGGGGGGAGGTTATAGGGGACATTCGGGATAGCATTTGAAATGTAAATGAAGAAAATATCTAATAAAATAAGTTAAAAAAAAAAGAATGGATCAATTTGCATTCTTCTACATGCTAACCACCAGTTGAAGCAGCACTATTTGTTGAAAATACTGCCTTTTTTTCCACTGAATGGTTTTAGCTCCTTTGTCAAAGATCAAGTGACCATAGGCAAGTGGGTTCAATTCTGGGTCTTCAGTTCTATTCCATTGATTGACCTGTCTTTTACTGTACAAGTACCATGCAGTTTTTGATCATAATTGCTCTGAAGTACAGCTTGAGGTCAGGGGTGATGATTCCACCAGAGTTTCTTTTATAATTGAGAATAGGTTTTGCTATCCTAGGATATTTGTTATTCCAGATGAATTTGCAAATTGCCCTTTATAACTTTGTGAAGAATTGAGTTGGAATTTTCATGGGATTTCATTGAATCGGTAGATTGTTTTAGACAGATATCCATTATTACTATATTAATTCTGGCAATTCATGAGCATGGGAGATCTTTCCATCTACTGAGATCTTCTTCGATTTCTTTCTTCTGAGACTTGAAGTTCTTATCATACAGATCCTTCACTTCCTTAGTTAGAGTCACACCAAGGTATTTTATATTATTTGTGACTACTATGAAGGGTGTTTTTTCCCTAATTTCTTTCTCAGCCTGTTTATACTTTGTGTAGAGGAAGGCCACTGATTTGTTTGTGTAAGTTTTATATCCAGCTACTTCACTGAAGTTATCAGGTTTAGGAGTTCTCTGGTGGAATTTTGGTGGTCATTTATGTATACTATCAAATTATCTGCATATAGTGATATTTTAACTTCTTCCTTTCCAATTTTTATACCTTTGATCTTCTTCTGTTTATTTCCTGGGACAAAGACTTGAAGTACTGTAATGAATAGGTAGGTAGAGATTGGGCAGCCTTGTCTAGTTCCTGATTTTAGTGGCATTGCTTCAAGTTTCTCTCCATTTAGTTTGATGTTGGCTACTGGTTTGCTGTATATTGCTTTTATTATGTTTAGGTAGGGGCCTTGAATTCCTGATCTTTCCAAGACTTTTGCCATGACAGGGTGTTGGATTTTGTCAAATGCTTTCTCAGCATCTAACGAGATGATCATGTGATTTTTGCCTTGAGTTTGTTTATATGGTGGATTACGTTGATGGATTTCCTTATATTAAACCATTCCTGCATCCCTGGGATGAAGTCTACTTGGTCATGATGGATGATCATTTTGATGTGTTTTTGGATTCGGTTTGTGAGGATTTTATTGAGTATTTTCGCGTTGATATTCATAAGGGAAATTGGTCTGAAGTTCTCTTTCTTTGTTAGGTCTTTGTGTGGTTTAGGGATCAGAGCAATTGTGGCTTCACAGTTGTTTCTATTTTGTGGAGTAGTTTGAGGAGTATTGGTGTTAGGTCTTTGAACATCTGATAGAACTCTGCAGTAAACCCATCTGGCCCTCAACTTTTTTTGGTTGGGAGACTATTAATTACTGTTTCTCTTTCTTTTGGGCGTATGTGACTGTTTAGACCATTAATCTGATCCTGATTTAACTTTGGTACCTGGTATCTGTCTAGGAATTTGTCCATTTCATCCAGATTTTCTAGTTTTGTTGAGTATAGGCTTTGGTAATAGGATCTGAGGATTTTTTTGGATTTCCTCAGATTCTGTTGTTATATCCCCCTTTTCCTTTCTGATTTTGTTAATTAGGATACTGTCCCTGTGCCCTTTAGTTAGTTTGGCTAAGGGTTTAGCTATCTTGTTGATTTTTTCAAAGAACTGGTTTGGTAGATTCTTTATATAATTCTTTTTGTTTCCACTTCGTTGATTTCAGCCTTGAGTGTGATTATTTCCTGCCTTCTACTCTTCTTTGGTGAATTTGCTTCCTTTTTTTCTAGATTTTAGGTGTGATCTCAACATGCTAGTGTATGCTCTCTCCAGTTTCTTTTTGGAGGCACCCAGAGCTATGAGTTTTCTCTTAGGACTGCTTTCATTGGGTCCCATAAGTTTGGGAGTTCTGTATCTTCATTTTCATTAAACTCTAAAATGTCATTAATTTCTTTCTTTATTCTTCCTTGACCAAGTTACCATTGAATAAAGTGTTGTTCAGCTTCCATGTGTATGTGGGCTTTCCATTATTTATGTTGTTATTGAAGATCAGATACTCAGAATTGAGAGTTCACCTAGGTAGATTTTAACGTTGATGAGTATGAAGTGTCCCTCCTTGTCTTTTTTGATAACTTTAGGTTGAAAGTCTATTTTATTCAATATTAGAATGGCTACTCCATCTTGTTTCTTGGGATCATTTGTTTGGAAAATTGTTTTCCAGTCTTTTACTCTGAGGTAGTGTCTGTCTTTGTGCCTGATGTGGGTTTCCTATGTGCATCAAAATGTTGGGTCCTGGGACTTTTAGTATATGTCTTTTTATTAGGGAATTGAGTTCATTGATATTAAGAGGTATTAAGGAAAAGAAATTGTTGCTTCCTGTTATTTTTGTTGTTAGAGTTGAGATTTTGTTCTTGTGGCTCTCTTCCTTTAGGTTTGTTGAAAGTTTACTTTCTTGCTTTTTTTAGGGTATAGTTCCTTCCCTGTGTTGGAGTTTTCTCTCTATTTTCCTTTGAAGGGCTGGATTCATGTAAAGATACTGTGTAAATTTGGTTTTATCATGTAACACATTGGTTTCTCCATCAATAGTAATTGAGAGTTTTGTGAGGTTTACTAGCCTGGGCTTGCATTTGTGTTCTCTTAGGGTATCTATGACATCTGTCCAGGATCTTCCGGCTTCTCTGGTGAGAAGTCTGTTGTAATTCTAATAGGTCTGTCTTTATATGTTACTTAACTTTTTCCCTTACTGCTTTTAATATTCTTTCTTTGTTTTATGCATTTGGTGTTTTGATTATAATGTGAGAGGAGCAATTTCTTTTCTGGTCCAGTCTATTTGGAGTTCTGTAGGCGCCTTGTATGTTCATGCACATCTCTTTTTTTAGTTTATGGAAGTTTTCTTCTATAATTTTGTTGAAGATATTTACTGGCCTTTAAGTTGAAAATCTTCAGTCTCTGACTACACAAACAGGACCCAACATTTTGCTGCTTACAGGAAACCCACCTCAGGGAAAAAGATAGACACTACCTCAAAGGGAAATGCTGGAAAAAATTTTTCCAAGCAAATGGTCTGAAGAAACAAGCTGGAGTAGCCATTCTAATATCAAATAAAATTGGCTTCCAACCCAAAGTTATCAAAAAAGA
>NC_034609.1:629518-631404 GCF_900095145.1 Mus pahari
TGGCTGATGATGGGATGGCTTCCCGGACGGCACCTTATTTCTTTCCTTGGGTTTCTAACTCCAGAGTTATCTCCCTTTGTGATTTCTTTATTGTTTGTACTTCCATTTTTAGATTCTGGATCATTTTATTCAATTACTTCACCTATTTCATTGTGTTTTACTGTAATTATTTAAGGGATTTTTGTGTTTTCTCTTTAAGGCCTTCTACCTGTTTATCTGTGTTATCCTGTATTTTTTAAAGGGAGTTATTAATGACCTTCTTAAAGTACTCTACCAGAAATATGGGATGTAAATTTAAATCTGAATCTTGCTTTTGCAATATGTTGGGGTATCTAGAATAAGAGTACTTGGTTCTGATGATGCCAAGTAGTCTTGGTTTCTGTTTCTTAGATTCTTATATTTGTCTTTTGCCATTTGGTTATCTCTGGTGTTAGATGTTCTTGCTGTCTCTGGCTGGAACTTGTTTCTCCTGTGAGTCTATAAGCCTGTGTCAATATTCATGGGAGACCAGCTTTCTCCTGGCAAGACTAGTGAGCAGAAGGCTATGGAACAGCCCCACCTCCTGGATGCAGATGTAAACCCTTTCTCAGCTGCTCTACTGCTTCTCTGGCCTTTGCCAAAATTTTCTATTCTTAAGACAAGAATACATTTCTCCTTTTTTTTCCTTGTAAAAGAATTAAATCTTAGTTTTGTTTCTGATACTGCACAACAACTCAGACAAAAGCAGCTCAGCAGATAACTCCTATTTCTTTTTATAGCTCACAGTTCCAGATTAGAGTGGCAGGAGCTTGGGACAGGTGGTCATGTTGCATCCACAGTGTAGAAAGGAAGGGAAGCAGGGGGAATGAATTTATGTCGATGTGACACTCAATTTTTTTTGTCCTCCTTTATTCTTTCCCAGCCTGAGC
The DNA here is from genome assembly GCF_900095145.1 of Mus pahari. Classification (NCBI taxonomy): domain Eukaryota; kingdom Metazoa; phylum Chordata; class Mammalia; order Rodentia; family Muridae; genus Mus; species Mus pahari. The sequence continues at coordinate 630,427 of NC_034609.1, forward strand.
AGTGAAATGGTACAATATGCTTCATGGTAGACCTTCCCACCTCACCCAGCCAGCCATATTAAGAAAATCCTTATAGGCCTGCTCATGGGCCAAGATAATCTAGACAAATACTCACTGAGACATCCTTCCCATGTCATTCCAGATGGTGACAAGTAATCAATACTAACTACCACAAGGAGCATTGATGTCACTGAATTTGGTGGCTCTATGAGTCATGTCATGATGCTAAGTCACAGTGCGCCCTCAATTTTGAAATAATTTGTAGTGTTATTCAAAATGTTCTGTTCAAGACAAACTATGCCAGGAAAAAGAAGCAAACATGTACAACACCAAAGTATAATACATCTACTAAACTTAATCAATCCAAACAAATATTGTGGGAACTAAAGGGGTGCAGGGGAAGGAGGGTGAAGGAAGGATAGCCCATGTCCAGCCAGTGTTCCTCCTATGCTCTGGGCAGGCAGATGTGGAAGGGCTGTCAGACGCTTTCCACTTGGCTCTGGGTGGACATCTAAGCCACTGACCCTACTCTACAGGGAGTGGATGTGGCCAAGGGGAAGACCCCAATGAGGGGGCCCCGGGGTAACACCCTTGGCCCCGGGGTTATGGGAGAGAGGGCATAGGGAGAGAGGTTCCCACGCAGGTGAGTGTCCTAAGTCCGGTCCTTGACTGGAGCACAGGAAGGCTTTCTATCAGGAGATTAGAAATGGCTCATTAGGAGAAACCCCATCTCATCTTCCAAGCGTATCGAGCCTTGATGAACAGAGACAGTCTATGGTTTTGGAGCTTTATTATAGAAAGGCAGGGGGAAAGAGAGAAGGTGGAAAGAGAGAGAGAGACTGGCCATGGCCAAGAGGAGAGAAGGGGGAAAAGTAGAGAGAGAAGGAAGGCTAGAGAGTAAGAAAGAGAGAGTAAGAGGGAGAGAGAGTAAGAGAGGAGAGGAGAGGAGAGAGAGTAAGAGATGAGAGGACAGGGGAG
>NC_034609.1:631565-634214 GCF_900095145.1 Mus pahari
GGGGAGGGGAGGGGAGGGGAGGGGAGGAGAGGAGAGAGTAAGAGGGGAAAGCTAGCAGAGAGTAAAGGGGTAAGAGAGTAAGCTGGGGGCCAAGCAGCCTCTCTTATGGTGGACTGTTATCTCTGGTATTGCTAGGTAACTGGAGAGGAGTCTAGCCTGAAGGTCAGAAGCTTGGGACATTGTCTATGTGACTGCTAACCAAGTTTCTCCTGTGGGGGCTGTGGGGGTGGTAACTTTGATAGGAGCCAGAGTTCCAGGAGACATGAGGGAACACCTACCATGCAATGTAGGTGAATTATCACCACTCCAGGGTTCAGACCTCAGCTTGACCAGAGACCAGACTGTCTGTGTATAGCCCAATGCCCCACAAAATACTATTTAAATAACCAAATAACCTTAACTGTTCGTAGATTCAAACTAATTACAATAATGTTCTGAAGGCCTGAGTAATTTATCAGACTTATCTATAGGAGTAGAATATGCTGCTAAAACTTTAGGAATATCCACTCTTAGAAGCACAAGATCCTAGCTGTCAATATTAGACTCAGAGTTGGGCTGAAAATGTGAGCACAGTTCTAGTTAGTATTTCAAGATGGAGTTATTGACCAATGGAATTTTGCTGGGGTTGGTCCATTCAGTTCTGTGCCTTCTGAGAAAGGAAAAGGGGGACTGATTTTCACTGATTGCTAACCTTTGCCTGTCAGAAGTCAAACTATAAAGATTGAGAAGCAGGAAGGTGCTTGGGACTGAGAAGCACCTAAGCTATGCTTCTGCCTCTGTAAGAGAGCACTTGCTAAGGGAAGTACTTACTGGTAAGGATGCACAGATTCTCCAGTCCAGACCAACCTCACTCAGAGCCAGCCTGGACCTTTTATGTCCATCTTGGTTTTTATGCTTTGCTTCCAACATGTCAGAGGGTTGTAGGAAGAGTTAATGTTACTTTTACTTACTTTTTTCAGGCATGGGATAAGAGTCAAGACTGCAGAGCATTTTAGTGGTAAGAACTGGCCCCTCATTAGCTTGCATGTGTCAACAGAATAATATGTGGGAATAATTTACAACTGTGAGTTTAGTGTTTATCCTATGAACATGCCTTTCCAAATTTTCTGTCAATGAAGATGCTTACTTGGAAGCTTTTATTAATTAACATCAAAGTTTGAAAGAAAAAACAATTGAGCTACTCTGCCAGATTGAGTCTCACATTCAATATTCTTATAAATTGGAAAAATGTGACAGTGACAATTGGGAGATCGAGCTGGAAGCTTTTATACAAATAGATATAGTTAACTAACTTATCTAAAGGGGATTAATAAAACAGAAGTTTGCATGCCTTGGATTTAGTTTGGTCTGTGTCTTGAAAACTAATCAGAGTAGATTATTGTATACTTGGTTTGCATGTAGGGATCAACTTTAGTTATCATCAATTGATATGACTTGAGCTCAGTAAGGTTGATCCTTTCGACTGATTCTGAAGTCTTCACTGTTTTTGCCTTATATTTTCTTTTCATCCTCTTTAAGCTTCAAAAGAAGAAGTATTCTGAAAAATTTGAAGTTGGGAACTTAGAAGCTGCATTTGTGTCCTCACCTCTCTTGTCCTTGCTCAGAGCTTCCCTACTCAGCCACGACAGCACACGATCCAGTTAGTGGAAGTGGCTGCTTAGATAAACCTTGCCTGAGAGTTTATATCCACAGAGGATATTTCTTATAATTAGACCTGAGGAATCCAAGGAAGGTTTTACCAACCTGGAATTGCTTAGAAATTCTTTGCCTTAGCAGTAAAAAGCATTGAATGGAGAAAAGTTAAAGTCTAGAATTAGGTTTCTATTAAAAGATATACTAAGTCAGTGGAATACTGCTCTAGGAATATATGAATACCATATTTCTGTTTATTATATCAACATATTTAATCAACAGTATGTTACCAGTTACTATGGAAAGTAATTGATAAGATTTAACCAGTCTAAATAAAAAATAAGAAGTACTGAATGTGAACCTCATTCTAGAGAGCTATATAGTTACCACAGGAGCAGGAGAGATAGTCAGAAGAAAGAATAAATGATAAGACAGAGGAAGTTTTATAAAATCTTCATTGAAATATAACATGAATTGTTAATATTGGATTTGAAGAGGAATTTGATTTTTAAAAGCAGAAGTTAAATGTGACTAATGAAGAAGAATAGAAAATAGTTGGATATTATAATAACAAAATAGGTCAAAGATGTAGAGAAATCATTCACAAACTAAAAATCCAGTTACTTTCACGTTCCTGCCAAGGTGTTCACAACCTCTAAGAGATGAGGGGATTCAGTGAGATGTTTCCAGAACAGCCAACTTAAAATATGGGAAAGGAAGTCATGTTTGCCATTGTCGGAATAGGAGTCAAGTTCTGCCACGCTGCTGTAAGACTCCACAGCTTTCCACAGTTTTAGAAATCTAGTTAGCAAAAAGACTTAAAGTTAAATCTGTATATGTATTTTTTTTGACTCTTAACTCTATGCAACTTTTGCAACTCTATGACATAAAAAGTAAGAATGATGACCCGAGGAGGGGTGTGCGCCCAAGAGCAGTACTAAGGCTTGGTCCGGATTCGGGGCCTTTTCCCGCCCGAGGAGAGGTGTCTGCCCAGGAGCAGTCTCCCAGGTCTGAACC
>NC_034609.1:634225-655548 GCF_900095145.1 Mus pahari
GGGTAGGGGAACAGAGGTGGGGGGAGGGGTATGGGAAACTTTCAGGATAGCATTTGAAATGTAAATAAAGAAAATAATAATAATAAAAAAAAAGAAAATCTACAACCAAAAAAAAAAAAAAAAACAGTTTGCTCAATAAATTTACAATCTAAAAATTTTAAAAAAAAAGTAAGAATGATCCTTTCAGCATTATTCCTTCTGAAACACCAGTGGGGCAAGGTAGATATTAATGTGTAGAGGGAAAGATGGCCCATTCTTATTCATAAAATATTTATTTGTAACAAAGTAGTAGAAAAGAGCTATGATGGTTAGCTTAGGGGAGTCTCAAAATTTCTCAAAGAATGGAAACTACCTATTCTATGTCATTTTTTAAAATTTCTATTTTAAATAAAAATAAATTAGTACTTTCATTTTAGTGAGTCAGTTCATTTGTTTGTTAACTCAAGAGGTTTATTAGGGGAGTGGAGAGAGTGAAAGGCTGACTTGGAGTAGGGACATGAGAGAGGGAGAGACAGGGAGAGGGAGAGACAGGGAGACGGGGGGAGGGCACAGAGAATGAGCATGACATAGAGAGATAGTCTGTTTGTGCCACTTTCAAACTGAAGGAAAATGGAATCTTAACTCTACATTCTGTGGATTGCTACCTTTCAAGTTAGTCACCATTAGCATTGTAGTTTGTAGAACTGAGGTGGGTGTGGTGTCCAAGGGAGGAGGGGTGACTACAGGGTTCCACTCTATCTGAGGACTTATTAAGTACTCTAGTTCAACCTCAAATTCATGGTGATCTTTTTGCCTCAGCCTTTCAGTGCTGGATTCCAGTTGTGAGCTACCTTGCCCAGCCTGGTTCTGACCTTTGAAATGTAGGCATAAAAAAGCAAATATTATCCTAGACAAAATAATATATATGACATTTTATGAATTGTTATTTTCCTTTAAATTGTAAGGGTACCTCCTTCCTAAGAATATGGCTGCTTAAATAAGACTTGACCAGTGACAATGTGAATAGACACATTAACTCAAGAGGGTAAAAGTTCATAGGGCCTCACCCTAGACAAAGAACTACAGGCAACACACTGCAGAGAGATTAAATAAGTCAAGAATGAGCTTCCTAATTGGTTATCAAATGCTAAGTAGTCAATTCTGTAGTTATGTACATACAAGTGGCATTAATCAGACTCAGTGAGCTGTGTTTACGTATTTATACATATACATATGTACAACAACAATAATCCTTAAAATGACCATGGATTTGAGGAATGAGAAGGGACACAGGAGAAGTCATGGGGAAGAAAGAAAAGCATCATTAAGCAATTTACTAAACCGTCAGTTCACTTTAAGGCATTGGTCCAAGGGACTAGTGTAATGAGACAATAGAGCGAATTACTGAAGACTCAAAGACACAAAGCAAACACAGCTAAAAGCAAAGAATGAGATGCAGTGTAGCTTCAGTATAACTGGTTTCCATGAATTACTGCCAAGCATCTGAAATCCACAAGTGACTAAAGCCTTGTCAGCAGCCCAGTGAAGCAAGTCACAGATGGGCCTGCATTTCCTGTGAGGACTACCACTAGTAGAAAGGAATGCCGAGGTAACTGAGGTCAGCACTCACCACCGTGCCTTCACAGAGTAAACCTTTTACATGGCAAGAATTATTCTCACTGTTGTTTTACTCTTATTCAAAAATTTATTTTTTGATTGACAAAATATACAAGTATCTCATGTGTTTATGAGTTCCTTATGTATTTTGTTTCTAACATCTCATTGTTAAAAACATCTAAACATGAAGAAAAATTAGAGGACTTTATAAGGAATCCATTTCTTTTATGATCTACTTATCAAGCCATATTTGATTGTTTGTTTATATCACAACTGCTACTCCCCTCTCAGTCCCTGCTCACAGAGTCCCTCTTCCAGGCTCCCTCCCCTCTCCTTTGAGAAGGTGAAACCCCCTCTAGGTATCTTCCAGACCCCGGCATGTCAAGTATTTAGAAGATTAGGTGCATCCTCTCCCACTGTGGCCAGTCAAGGCATCCTTGGTGACTGAGCTACACTGTCTGATACATACTGCAGGGGACCCATGTATGCTCTTTGGCTGGTGATTCCTGAAATGCTCCCAGTGGTTCAGATTAGTTGGCTCTTTTGGTCTTCCTGTGGAGTTTCTATCCCCTTTGGGGCCATCAATCCTTCCCCCAAGTTTTCTGTGAGAGTCCCTGACCTGTGTCCAATGTTTGGCTGAGAGTATCTGCTGCTGTTTCAGTCAGCTTCAAGTCATGCATGTTTTTAAATGTATCTTCAGACATCTCTTCGATTTCTTTGCTTTACTTCTTTTGACATTATGTATTTTTCATAAAATAGATTTTTCCATGCTGTTATAGGAGATAGTAAAAACTCTATGAGGTTGGAAAAAGAGACACAGGGACTATATATTAGAAACAATAGTTAAAGCGTTAGAAACGCCTATCAGTGTGACTTATGGATGATGTCATTGTTGTGGGTTGCTCAGCTGGCGAGGCACTTACCAGGCCTTACTCTTCTAAGGATGGGCCTGCTCTATCTGCAGTTAATGTTTTGGAATGGGCTTAGCTGCTAAAGGAACTTGTCACCCTAAGTTCAGCTCTTAGGACCTATATAGTAGACAGAGGGAAGTGACCTCTTGGGACCCACATGATCGACATAGGGAACTATTCTGCAAACTGTCCTCTGACCTTCACATGTGTGTCATGTTAGATGAACGTCACAGCAAATAAATATTTTTAAAAAAATATAAATAAACAACAAAACTCAGTTCATTCCAATTTGGGGAAGAGATGGGTTAGTAATAAAATTTTCCTTCCAGAGATGGACGACATTACACATTTTAAAGAAATGTTGTGCAATGGTCTCATTTTATCATTTTTTATTAATATCATTACACAGTATTTGTATTTACTTAGCTATTTTTTACAGCTATGCTCCTGTGTCTTCTTGACATGCTTTCCTTCTGGAATTTGACTGTTTCCTTATTGTCTGGCACTACCCCTATCTGCAGGCTCATTTGGTGTTAACCTTCCAATGGTCTATTTCTCCAAGGACCATTAGCTGTTTTATTGTAAATGATATTTAGAAGCTAAGATCTGGGCCAGTATCGGCTTTGCCAAAAAGGTCGGTTAGTAAATTCCTCCTTCCTTCTTTCTCCCCTCTTTCTCCCCTCTCTCCCCGTCTCTAAATGTACCTGCAATCTTATCTGTCCATGTTTTACCTCTGTCTCCAGTTTTCCTCCAAACTCCTCTGGAGTGTCTTCCTGTCCATATTCTTGGACTTGCTTTCACTCTGGAAGTAATTTTCATGTCTTAAGTATGAAATGGGAGTGAATATATAGCACATTTTCCTGTTGGTAATTGGTCTTCCTCTTCATCTCACTATTTTGTCAGCTTTTGTGCTTGTATATTGTTCCTGTTACTAACACATTATTCTGCCCTCTTTTTGACAGCCCTTCATAAGAGGCCTGCCCCCTCATTTCCTCTCATCTATTGAGTGGTTCATAGCTCTGGCATTCCTGGCGCTAACCTTCTCTATACTGTAGCCTATGTTGCTTGGACCATGCAGCCCTTCAGTGACATCATTGTGGTATCTGCCAAGATCACTGGAGTTGAGGGCTTGCACCTGTTTTCACTTCTCTTTTTTAATCTTGAGTCAGTTCTGGTCAGCTAGTCCTCTCAGAATGCGCAGGATCCCTCCTGAGATTTCATAGCCACATTCTATTTCCTTTTACCATGTGGAGATCAGTTTGTTTTGTAAGAATGCAGAAGCCTGGCTGGATATATTCCCTGGTCTGGCTTTTCTAAGAAGTCTATAACCAAACTTTCCTAGTCCTTCACCATCCTAGTAATAGGCACACACTTCATATCATTGTGGTCTTCCTTTTTTCTTTCCCCAGGCCAAGAAGCCAGGGGGAATGGAGCCTAGGCTACTCTCAAAGCCCAACATGGTTCTCTTTTGGTCTCCATTAGTCTGTTCTTCAGTTCTCATTTCCATTCATTTCGACAGAGTTCTCATGTCATCACAGAATCTTCTCACTGTATGGCCCATGTGCCAAGTCCTCCAGACTCTCACTTCCTAGATCCCTAAATGCCACACATGTGGCAGGAAGCTATACTCTTTCAAGTGGAAAGCTTATTTCATAAGTTTTTCTTTGTTTGTCTTTTATAACTTCCTTCTTGAAATCTACTTGTCTTTGTTCTTGGATTTTTCTACTTGAAGGAAGTGTGTGTATGGATTCACAGAATTATTAAGCCCTTCTCAAAGGATGAATTAAGGTTTATTAAGTGCCTATATGTTTTCCAGTTTTGCACATTTAAAAGCTCAAAATGAAATATTTATTAAATGCTACAGATTTGTCTTTGTTAAACTTGGCAAACATCAGAAATGAGGTGATTTCTATTGAGTCATCCTTAGGAAGCCACTGTCGTCTCCAGCAGAGGAGCTAGAGGCAATGATCCATGAGAGACAAAGTTTTAATATTTCACAATACCTCACATCCATGAGTGCACACATATCTGTAAGTCTATGAAGGAGTGAGTGTGTGGTCTATCGGAAGCCATTCCCATAACCTTGGTGATTGTTATGATTTCTCTCAGACACCTCAGTTCACACTTGCTCAGCAATGCATCACTCTAGACTACAACACAGAACTGCAAATTCTCGGTGCTCAGTACTTACTCACCCAACCCTTGTCTCGTGATGTCATGTTGAAGCTTAGGGAGCCTGGCGAAGTTTTGTTGGTGCCTCCATTGCCACCTTCACCCACTAAGGACATGTTCCAGTGAGTCACGTGGACTACAGCCAACCCAGTGAAGGAACAAATATCTTTCCTGCCTGTTTACCACTGTCACTTCACTTGGATCACTGATATGTTTGTCTCTTCTGCCATCATGTAGGAGAATGGTCTTTTGCCTCTTTTCATTTTCCCACTAAAGCCTTCCTCCCATAATGCAGTGTTCAAGATGTCCCTATACATGGGAAGAGAAGAAGATGAATATAGGAATAAACTATCCAAAATACAGAGAAACCATTCAGAGTGCATAAGGACCAACTACCAAGTGCCTTCATGTAGAACTAGAGATGGAGCACTCAGATCATTATTCTCTTATTGAGTGAATTTTTCTGCCCAAAGAGGTTTGTTTCCTGGTGTTTTCAGTTATAGCTCTTGACAATCTGCTCCATCACTGCTCAGAGTGCTGGTTTTTCTGAAATCCAATGATACATACAAGTTAAAATCTTAACATTTTCTACTTTTAAAAATCTAACATAATTATTTAAATACATCTTTTTGTCTTAGATATTGATTTTATTATGCACTGCCTCTGATTACCTTCTAATAGGACAGACCACATTGCTACATTAGGGACTATTTCATTTTTTAGCTAAGTCATATGAAATCATGTTTATAAATTTTTTACTTTCAGATTGTCTTTGTTCTAGGAAACAAACCAAGATCTACAATGACCCCAGAAAATATCTCTTACCATGAACTTTGAAAATTCAACCCAATAGATAGTACATAACCTATCTAAATCATATGTTTTAGAACACAAGCTGTTTTTTCTTCTTTCCAAGTCACTAGGTAAAGGTTTATAAAATTGTAAAATCAAATAGTCACTGCTGTAGAATAATATATATCCATGGAAAGGCCAGGGATTTTGCATGATGAAGATAGAATTGTTAATGTATAATTTGTAGGTAGTTAAAAAAAATAGAAGGCAGAGTAACTTTTAATTATTGAGAAAGAAAATAAAATATCATATTTCTAAGAATACAGCTTAAAATAATATACACTGTAATACTCTATTCCATTTAAGTATTTCAAAACTTGCAATCTTTTAATTTATTAAAGTATAAACAAAATATCTGATTTCTGATTATTTCTTAATTATTTGAAATGCTCATTGTATATATATACAAAGAAAAGTATAAAGCTCAATGCTTATCGTACAATTTATTTTGATGTTACCATTTCACACTTTGCTATGTGTATGACTTTTTAAACTGATGTTGTGTTGCAGAAACTGCCATATAACCTGTTTCTTCTTAGAAAACAATGATGCATCGGGGATTTCATGAATTATGCTCAATGACATAATATTTCAGTTATCTTGGTTGAAATTGCTTTCTTCACTTCTTCTTAGAACCAAGCAGATTTTAAATTTGAGGCATTTGAGGCCCACACAAGAGATATGGGCTAGAACATGCAGCCAGGTTTAGCTTTGGAGGTTGAGTCTGTCTGCCCATATAATAGGAAACAGGAGGCTTCCTGTATCTTCTGATTTTGAAGTTTTCATTTATCTTTCCTCGTTTTCCTCAGTCTCCTCTTCCCATCCTATCCTACCTCCTCACCTTTTTTTTTTTATGATATGATCTTCTGAGGTGTCACCTCTGGGGTGGTCTCACCTGTGCCCAACCTCCTTTCCATGTTCCCCTCATAGACCGTAATTCAGATACCTAGTGTTTCCCAGAAAACCCTGAGCTGAAATGCTGTCTTTACCCATCAATCACCTACTGATGCTACTGGTTTCACATTGGTGTTGGCTTCACTGTCTTCCTTATCTGCCAGCTTAGCAACAAAATTAAAATGCACTTAACATTTTATTTAGAATTTGACTTTTTTTATTTTTATTTATTTTAATTGAACTAATAAAATTTATTTTAAAATGCACATCTCAGTATTGACATTTTAAGTCATCAAAAATAATTTATAATAGTTAAATACTTCTTAAATATATACAATATCTTCTGAAGATAAAAGTAATATGAACTCAACCAGTTTTAAAAATCTATTTGGAACATTAAACATGATAGAAGTAGAAAAACAAATTTTATGAAGTCCTCTGTGAAAGGAAATAGTGACAGGTCCCTGACTAGACAGAAACCTTTCCATCTCCAAGGGAAAATATGCAGTATAACTGTGGCTTCATAGAATGAATTGGATAGTGATCCCTCTATTTCTATTTTGTGGAATAGTTTAAAGAGTATTGGTATTAGGTCTTCTTTGAAGATCAGATAGAATTCTGTATTTAACTCACCTGTTCCTGGGCTTTTTTATTTTATTTTATTTTTCTAATTAATTAATTAATTAATTTTGCTTGGGAGAATTTTAATGACTGCTTCTATTTTTTAGGGGTTATGGAACTGTTTAGATGGTTGCCTGATCCTGATTTAACAGGTACTTGCTATCTGTCTAGAAAATTTTCCATTTCATCCAGATTTTCCAGTTTGGTTGAATATAGGCTTTTGTAGTAGGATCTGATGATGTTTTGGATTTCCTCAGTTTCTGTTGTTATGTCTCCCTTTTCATTTCTGATTTTGTTAATTTGGATAGTATCTCTGGGCCCTCTGGTTAGTCTGGCTAAGGGTTCATCTATCTTGTTGATTTTCTCAAAGAACCAGCTCCTGATCTGCTTGATTCTTTGAGTAGTTCTTTTTGTTTCCACATGGTTGATTTCAGCCCTGAGTTTGATTATTTCCTGCTGTCTACTCCTCTCGGGTGTATTTGCTTCTTTTTGTTCTAGAGCTTTCAGGTGTGCTGTCAGACTGCTAGTGTATGCTCTCTCCAGTTTCTTTTTGGAGGAACTCAGGGCTATGCATTTTCCTTGCACTACTGCTTTCATTGTGTCCCATAAGTTTAGGTATGTTGTATATGCATTTTCGTTAAATTCTAAAAAGTCTTTAATTTCTTTATTTATTCCTTGACCAAGTTATCATTGAATAGAGTGTTCAGCTTCCATGTCTATGTGGGCTTTCTGTTGTTTTTGTTACTATTGTAGACCAGCCTTAGTCCATGGTGATCTAATAGGATGCATGGGATTATTTCGATCTTTTTGTATCTGTTGAGGCCTGGTTTGTGACTGCTTATATGATCAGTTTTGGAGTAGATACCATGAGGTGCTGAGAAGAAGGTATATTCTTTTGTTTTAGGATGAAATGGTCTATAGATATCTGTTAAATCCATTTGGTCCATAGCTTCTGTTAGTTTCAAATGTGTCTTTGTTTAGTTTGTGATTCCATAATCTGTCCATTCATGAGAGTGGTTTGGGGAATTCTCCCACTATTATTGTGTGGGGTGTGATGTGTGCTTTGAGCTTTAGTAAATTTCTTTTATGAATGTGGGTGCCTTTGCATTTGGAGCATAGATGTTCAGAATTGAACAGCTTCCTGTTATTTTTTATGTTCTTTTTATATTTGTGAGGCTATCTTCTTTTGGGTTTGTTGATAGATTACTTTCTTGCTTTCTCTATGGTATAGTTTCCTTCCTTGGGTTTGCATTTTCCATCTATTATCCTTTGTAGGGCTGACTTTGTGGAAAGATATTGTGTACATTTGTTTTCTCATGGAATACCTTGATTTCTCCATCTGTGGTAATTGAGAGTTTTGCTGGGTATAGTAGCCTTGGCTGGCATTTGTGTTCTCTTATGGTCTGTACAACATCTGCCCAGAATCTTCTAGCTTTCATGGTCTCTAGTGAGAAGTCTGGTGTAATTCTGATAGGTCTCCCTTTATATGTTACTTGACTTTTTTTCCTTACTGCTTTTAATATTCTTTATTTGTTTTGTGCATTTGGTCTCTTATATGTTTATGGGTATCTCTTTCTTTAGGTTAGGGAAGTTTTCTTCTATAATTTTGTTGAAGATATTTACTGTCCCTTTAAGTTGGGAATTTTCACTCTCTTCTACACCTATTATCCTTGGGTTTGGTTTTATCATTGTGTTCTGGTGGATGTTTTAGGTTAGGAGCTTTTTGCATTTTGCATTTATTTGACTCTCAATTTCAATGTTTTTTATGTTATCTTCTGCACCTGAGATTCTCTCTTCTGTCTCTTGTATTCTGTTAGTGATGCATGCATCTTTGACTCCTGATCTTTTTGCTAGGTTTTCTATCTCCAGTGGTATCTCCCTTTGTGATTTCTTTATTGTTTCTATATCCATTTTTAGATCCTGAAAGGTTTTGTTCAATTCTTTCACCTGTTTGATTATGTTTTCCTATAATTCTTTAAGGGATTTTATGTTTCCTTTTTAGGGCTTCTAGCTGTTTACCAGTGTTCTTCTGTATTTCTTTAAGGGAGTTATTAATGTCCTTCTTAAAGTCCCCTATCATCATCATGAGATGAGACTTTAAATCAGAGTCTTGCTTTTCTAGTGTGTTGGGATATCCAGGGCTTGCTGTGGTGGGAGAACTGTTTTTTGATGAGGTCAAGTAGCCTCGGGTTCTGTTGCTTATGTTCTTGCCCTTGTCTCTTGCCATCTGGTTATCTCTGGTGTTAGTTGGTCTTGCTGTCTCTGACTGTGGCTTGTTTCTCCTGCAAGCCTGTGTGTCAGCACTCCTGGGTGACCAGTTCTCTCCAGGAGGCATTTGGCTATGGAGAGCTGTGGCATAGGGTCAGCTCTGGGGTGCAGATGGAAATCAGAAGGATCCTGTTCTCTGCTGTTCCTTGGTTCCTGTGTCCTGATGGTACTGGTGGGTCCTTCTTGGGCCAGGAATTTGAGCAGAAGTGGTGGTCTTACCTGTGTTCACAGGCGTGTTGGCACTCCTGTGAGACCAGCTTTCTTCTGAAGGTATATGGGTATGGAGCGCTGTGGCACAGGATCAGCTCTGGGTATAGACAGAAACCTAGAATTTAACTGTTTTTAATCAAAAAGATTATTTTGTGACTCTTTCAGCCATATGACATAGATGAAGGTTAAGAATTATTAATTTGAAAGATTAAAGCTATGTCTTATGTATTTATGTTTGTATGTTTACTACAGGGAAATGGTGATTTAATTTAAATATTTATGAACAGCCTATTAACCAACTGTCAGTGAAATTTCTTATAAAGATCTATATTATAATATCATAGTACTCAAAAAATAATGCTCAAACTTTATTTTGAATACTTGCTAAATGTGAGTCATATTTTCTTTTTAATTAATAGATTTTATAGATTGGTTTAATTTATAGAAATATCAAGTGGGAAACGCAATGTCCCTTGTTCACGTGATGAGATGCATATTTGACATTGCATATTGTTAAAAGTTTACAGTAAGAAATATTTTATAATTAAAATTACATGTATAATGCATGGCCCTCTCAGGTAAGTGCATCAATTAGGACCCTAATGGGTATAGTTTTCATACAAGCACAGGGGGAGTAATCACTAAGCCTTATTATTTTATAAACTATCCTAATGTATTCTAACTTGTATATTTGTAGAATAGATTTTATTATGCATGTTTAAGGTACACAACATAATTTTGTGGGGTATATGTGGACAGCAAAATGGTAACTCTGGCCAAGCAAATTAAAATGCCCATCATCTCATAGACCTATCCATTTTTCACTTGCTTTTTGTTTTTGACAAAAGCAGCTAAAATCTATTCATTTGGCAGGAATCCAATGTGTGGTGCAATTTTATTAATTACTACTCTCATGCTGTACATTATCTTCTCACATGCCTTTATCCTTCAACTCTGCTGTTCTTAACCAGTGAGCTGTACCCTCCTATTCCCTATGTTCACACTCCTTGGGTCCAGAATTACTTTCTATCTTTCTATATTTGAAGTTTAAAAGAATCTACACATAAGTAAAATTATTTTATGTAATACAATGTCCTCCAACTTCTGGTTTATTTGTTATAGCATTTTGTGACAAATATCAGGGTCTCCTTGTCAAAGATTTAACATTTCAACATATTGACTTTGCACTGTGTGCTGGTTAGACACTTGTGCTTTTATTTTACCATTATTAATAGTACTGAATAGTGCTGCAGTGAGTGAATATGAAGCTGCAGATATTCTTCTAGTAATGTGGTAATTTCCACTCACTGGTTATGTACACATCATTGATTGTGTGCATAGAAGAGCGATTGCTGCATCCTAAGGTAGATAGTTTTGGTTTTAATATCTTTAAGAACCATGGTTCTGTTTTGCACAGTGAGTTTAAACTTTTCCTTATCCACACCTTCACCAACATTTACCTCTTTTAGCCTTTTTAGCCTTTTTGGTACTAACTATTTCTACATAAATGAGGATGATATCTTTCCACATACCTGTGGTCTACTTGTCTATTTTTATAGCTATTCCTGATCAGATACTTCGCTGTCACTGTTTGGTTTTGCTTATATAAGGCTTGGCCTTTGGCTAATGTCAGTGTAAGTCTACATGAACACAACAATAGGGCAAGTTGTTCATAGTCTGTATGCAACATAAAATAACCTCAAAACTAATAGTTTCCTGGCAGTTTATGTTTTTGTTTAACAATAATTATAGTACCTGAGTTATTAGGCTACATATGCCTATTTGTGAATTGTTGCTATGTATAATGGTGGCTTTGGTAAATATATGACCCGTAACTTTCAGAACAACTATACAGATAAACATGAGCCAAATACAGGCACACTAATAGTAGTGACTTATATTAAGTATCTGCATTAATATTATACTATCAGTTTTAATATATTTGTTCTTTTGATTGAATAAACTATATCTCATTTATTTCAAGTATTCAATATGTCAATGAAATTTATTTCCAGATATGATTTCTCTCAACTCTTATTAAAAGATTTAATTTTATTTATATTTATGTCTATATGTGTGAGTATATCTTGTGTGACCTCTAGAGAGGCCCTACAGAGGCCCTAGAGAGGCCATAGGACAGTAGTGGTTTCCTGGGAGCTGAAGTTACCACCCATGGGGAGTCACCTGACTTTGGTGCTGGGAAATGAATAGAGATCCTCTGGAAGAGCAGCAATGCTCTTCACAATTGACTCCTCTCTCCAGCACCTTCTCTCAACTCTTCAGGCCAACAATGACTTTGGAAAGTCAATTGACAAGATCTAAAAAGTGATACAATAGAAATGAGAAAAAAATGTGCCCATTTTTTTTGGCATGCTGTAGCACAACCAAAATTAACTTCATATAATATATTAGGATTTTTAAAAGCCATATTGTATTTCCATTGTATGAATTGAGTTGATATTATTAATGTAATCCTATATCTTTTATTGTAGTGAATGGACATCCAATACTCAAGAGAGCTAACATCCGGACTGTTGGCAAGTTGGTGGCTAGATCCATAAGAGAAAGGAAAATGAGACAATTTTATAAAACATGAGAACTGGAATAAATTTTTCAACACAGTGCTCCATTAAATAGTTGAACTTATCTCCTCAGAATTGCTTATTAGTAATGAACACAGAATAATTTGCTGTCGACAGGATAAAGGGTGAAATCTTTGTATAAGCAAAAGGGGATGTTGACAAGTTAGTTCATCATTTGTAAGTAAGATGGGATGAGTGGTCTTTATCTTCTTCATTAAACACGTGCTAATCATGACAGAAAGCTGTGCAGTGTCACTTCTTATCGGACTGAAGTCTATTGTGCGCAACTGCTAATAAAGGTTACAAGCTTTAAAATTCTTAGTTTCAAAATTCTCTGTTCTGATATCTTAAAATTTTAGTTCATTTTTATTCTTTAAAAATTCTATCAGCGTGTGATATTTCGCTGAAACAAGATATTTCACAAGTTTGTCAGCATGTATTTTATCACTTAAGTCTCTGAATTGTTCCTGAAAATGTGTCTAGATCATGGATCATTTTTCTTTATTTGGTATTCTTTCCTTGCATGCATTGCTCATTTTAAAGGAAAGAGTGGACCTCCAACATGCTCTATACATGAGTTTACTTGGTCTTTGTGCTTCAAGAATTGAAATGCGTGTCTACACCATCAGTTCCTTAAGAATCTGAGTTTAGTTTTATCCATCTATCTATTCTTAGAGTCATACTCTATTTCACTGATGGGATTAGAGAATGAGGGTGGATGCAGGTGTGGACAAGCAGAGTCTGTGTGACACACAGACACAATCTGAGTGATAACCCATGTCAAGCATTCTGCATTCTCAACATGCTTAACATTGATCTATTGCTTCTCTAACCCCCTTGCTCTCTCAGGCCACTTTCATTAGGTAGTTTACTGTGAAAATACACATGGAAGTGTTTGTTATGGTGACAAACTGTGCAAGTCTATGCCTCACTAAAACTAGAGCCAAGGTGACCTAGAAGCCACAAGACAGTCTAACTAGAAAAGTTTAGCTCTTCCATTCAACAGGGAAGAAAACACTGATGACTGACTAATATATAAACATAATTATGTATGGAATGAAATTAAACATAGTCTCCTTACTAATGGTTGCAATAAAATTTGCTTTAATGAGAATTTTTTTGTTATCCATGTACTAAAAACAGAAATCAAACATAAAAGAAAATGTAAACATGACTTAGGTCTCAGTATGGCAGGAAACCTTGATTCTGGTTACTGGCTTAATAGATAACAAATTGGTTGTGTTTGCACCACTGCTACAGCTAAATATTTGGAGAAAGACAATATGTAATTATGATCAAAGTCTCTTATGGACCTGAAAAATAAGATCTCCCAATAAGTGTTATATAATCATTTTAGTAACTGAATGGCAATCCTATCCATAGGAATTAATTAATATAAAATCACATCAAAGGTGCTTTATAAAAATAAAATGAAATTTAGTTATGAATATAACATTGGGGAAAGAATATAAACGTACTTTAAAAAGTGATCACTATTATCTCTGTCTCCTACTTTAGACTATCATTGGTTTTCAAAAAACTACAGTAGGGCTACTGAATGTCTTTCAGAAGTGTGGGCCTACATTAAGTCCACTGGCAATATGTCACTTCAAACTGTGGAAGACAGTGTAAGGTCGGGGAGAGAAGACTTCACTTTTCAATCGTCAGATTGTGTAGAAAAATTGGCACTTGGTGCTCATCAAAGAAGAAGAAATATTGGATGTGCTCTAAATGTCCATTGTGTTTTGGAGCCAACTACCTGATGGAAGTCATCAGTTATATGCAAATGAACTGTCAATGGCTTGCCAGAATTGGCAATCACTGGACTGTGAAGGGTATGTCTTAATAAGAACTGAAGCTCTTCACATACTTTGATTTACTGGAAATAAAATGGAAAAGTCCTTTGAGACTACAAAGGACACTTGTTTCAGATAAAATGTCTAGACAGTAGCAATATATTTATGGCTTTTATTATAGCAGAACTGCAAATTAGAACGGAGTGCTGAGAAAGTCCCTGTGACCCAGCTAAATTCTAAAGCACTGCTGTGGCTGGAGCAGTATAATCTTTAAAATAGCTAAGCCAACTAAACAGGAACCCATAAGGACAGGCCGATATGTGCAAGGTCAAGATTTTGTTTCTTACATCTTTTAAAAATTGTTTGCATTTTATTTTATATATTGTTCATAATTTTTATTTTTATATTTTCTGAAAAAAATCACTCTATATTAATTAATGTAAATATTATAACAGTTGAAAGTTAAGTTTCTGTGAACCTGAAACAGAGATCACAACTCACAAAATTCCAGTGTAAAAGAATGATTACTTTGCTTTCCAACTTCATTTCCAAAGCACAGAGACAATCAAAACTCCTAATTCTCTGTAACTGTTTACTTATAGCTGTAGGTAGTGCTATCGTATTTATAGTGTTTCAACTGTAGTTCGACACCATTATAGAACATAGATCAATAGACCAACCTTTTCTGTTCATACATAGTTCCAGGTATGCTAAAGTTTTTCCTTTAATTCTAAGCATCCTGCTTTTTTAGGAAAAAACACTCATACACAGTGTGAGTTAGTAGAAGGTCTGAGCCAAGCACTCTCCCAGGATTCAGGCCAGTCTGTCCTAAGGAGATCCTTTAAAGCTATGACTGTTTTCTGTGCATCTAGGCTTAAAACATGGTGAGCATGTGGGGAAAGCATTCACATTTCTTAGTCACTCCAAGTAGAACTCAGACTATACCACACCTGTTAATACTAACTGGGGAGAACTAACTAGTAATCTGGTTCTACCTATATTTGAGGGCAGGGCAGGAGATCGTCTAGCTTTGCTTCCAGGAGAAGATTGTGCACATTTTTGTCAGATGATGCAGACAATCTGCGTTCTCCATTATTTTCAGAAACAAGAGACCACAACTCACAAAACTCCAGAATTATTACTTATTAAGTGTAAAAGAATTATTACTAATTATTACTAGTTATTTCTAATAGTTTCACTTGAGTTTGTTGTTATTATTATTAATGATTATTGTTATAATATCATAAAATTATCCAAAGAATGCAGTCATTTCTACATTTCTACATTCTTCATTTTTTTTGTTATTTTCTTATACAGATCACCAAAACCCTCAAAGCATCAAGCATTGATTTAAAGGAACTCACTCTTCTTTCTATTGCTTAGGTAGCTACTTATAGATATTGAAGACATTTTGGTTTTATTTTATGTCATACATTTTTATTACTCAATAAATCATCACAAACAAACAATTTCAGCTATATTTTGGTAATGTTTCTTCTTAGAACACTACCCAGTTACATTTTAGAAAGTAACCTTATAAACTGATGTTGCCAGGGCAATGGAAAAGATCATGGAATTGCATCATCTCCAAACTTTTCTGTATAAATAATCAAAACATATTGATTGAAGAGTCTTCTACTGGAGAGATCACAAAGAAAGCCAAACAGAGAGAGAGAGAGAGAGAGAGAGAGAGAGAGAGAGAGAGAGAGAGAGAGAGAGAGAGAGAGAGAGAGATATTAATTTTAAACCATAAAAATTCAAATAGATTTGTTAAAACTTTCAACAACTGTTCTGGCTTCAGCATGATTCTTTCAAGCCTGCGGGCTTTTTCTGAAATAATTTCTTAAACTTCAATTTAAATACATACAATTTTGGAATTGGAAAAATAACAAAAGAATTGTTCCTAATTGTTCCTAATGTTTTCTGTTTTCTTTTTTTTTCTCTTCCCTGAATTTTTTTTTTCTTTCCACAGTGTTAAACATGTATTTTCACAACAATGAAATACTATCAACAAACCACAAACTGTTGAGACTGTTATAACCACACCACATACATTGTAGATATTAGCTATGTGGGTCAGAGAGTAAGTGTAGACCTTTGAACTCCTGGGATTCCTCACATAAACATCGCACCCGAGTGATTTTGAGGTAGATGACTATGCTTTGAATTTTGACTGAGATTCTTAATATTGGTGAGGCAATTCTGGAGTGATATTCTGGTGATCTAATTATTTTTTAATCTTAATATTTTTTTTGCCTGATATATGTCTTCAAATATGCACCTTGTATCAGTATACGTAGTGTGTTAGGGTTGGTTTCTATTGCTGTGAAGAGACACCATGACCATGGCAACTCTTATTTTTATTGATTATTTTATTTATTTACATTTCAAATGGTATCCCCCTCCCCAGTTTCCACTCCCCAAGTGCTCCTTCCCTTCCTACTTCCCCCTGCTTCTTTGGGGTTGCTCTCCCACCCACCCACCCACTCCCGCCTCACTACCTTAGCATTCCTCTGCACTGGGACATCAGGCTCCACAGGTCCAAGGGCCTCTCCTCCCATTGATGTCAGATAAAGCAATTCTCTGTTACATATGCAGCTGGAGCCGTGGGTCCCTTCATGTGTACTCTTTGGTGGTGGTTTAGTTGCTGGGAGCTCTTAGGGGTTGTGGTGTAGTGGTCTGGTTGCTTGATTTTATTGTTCTTCCTATGGGGTTGCAAACCTCTTCATCTCCTTCAGTCCTTACCCTAACTGATTATTGGGGTCTCTGTGCTCAGTCAGATGGTTGGCTGCTAGTGTCCTCATGTATTGATAATATTCTGGCCAGAGCCTCTCGGAGGACAACTATACAAGCTCCTGTCAGCAAGCACTTCTTGGCATCACCAGTAACTCCTGGGTTTGGTCTCTGCAGATGGGATGAATCAGTCTCTGGATGGCCTTTCCTTCAGTCTCTGCTCCATTCTTTGTCCCTGCATTTCCTTTAGACAGGAGAAATTCTAGGTTAATATTTTTGAGATGTGTGGCTGGCCCGGTATCTCAACAGGAGGCCATGCCTAATCATTGGATATGGTCTCTAAAGATTCTATCTCACCTTTTTTGGGAATTTCAGTTAATATCATCCCCGCTGGGTCCTGAGAACCTCTTGCTTCCCTGGCATCTGGGACTATTTAGTGGCTATGCCCCGTTCCCTATCACCCACTGTTATACACCTTCATTCAATGTCCCAACCCTCTGAACTTCTCCCCCATCTCTTCCCACACCTGACCCTGGCTCCCTTTCCCCCCCTCTCCTCTCTTCCTCCCAGATCTTCTCTTTCCTCTAGCTCCTGTGATTATTTTGTTCCCCATTCTAAGTAAGACTGAAACATACACATTTTGGTCTTCCTACTTCTTGAACTTCATATGGTCTGTAAGTTGTAATCGTGGGCATTTCAAGCATTTTGCCTAAGATCTAATCATCATTGAGTACATACCATTTATGTTCTTTTCTGACTGGGTTACCTTACTCAGGATGATATTTTCAACTTCCATCCATTTGCCTGCGAATTTCATAAAGTCATTGTTTTTAATAGCTGAGTAGTACTCCATTGTGTAAATGTACCACATTTTCTGTATCCATTCCTCTGTTGAGGAACATCTGGGCTCTTTCCAGTTTCTGGCTATTATAAATAAGGCTGCTATGAACATAGTGGAGCATGAGTCCTTGTTATATATTGTTGTATCTTTTAGGTATATGCCCAGGAGTGGTTTAGCTGGGTCCTCAGGTAAAACTATTTCCAATTTTCTGAGGAGCTGCCAGACTGATTTCCAGAGTGGTTGTACCAGCTTGCAATCCCACCAGCAGTGGAGGAGTGTTCCTGTTTCTCCACATCCTCACTACTAGCTTCTGTTATCTGAGTTTTTGATCTTAGCCATTCTGACTGGCCTGAGGTGGAACCTTAGGGTTGTTTTGATTTGCATTTCTCTGATGACTAAGGATGTTGGATGTTGACCATTTCCTTAGATGTTTCACTGCCATTTGCGATTCCTCACTTGAGAATTCTTTGTTTAGCTCTGTACCCCATTTTAAAAGTAGGGTTATTTGGTTCTCTGGATAGCCCTCCCTATTGGATACAGGGTTGGTAAAGATCTTTTTCCCATTCTGTAGGTTGCTGTTTTGTCTCACAGAAACTTTTCAGTTTTATGAGATCCTATTTGTCTATAGCTCATCTTAGAGCTTAAGCCGTTGTATTCTTTTCAGAAAAATGTCCCCTGTATCAATGTGTTCAAAGCTCTTTCCCACTTTATCTTCTATTAGATTCAGTGTATCTACTTTTGATGTTCTAGATTTACTTGGACTTGAGCTTTGTACAACGAGATAAGAATGGGTCAATTTGCATTCTTCCACATGCTGACTGCCACTCAAACAAGTACCATTTGTTGAATATGCTGTCTTTTTTTCTACTGGATGGTTTGGCTTGTCAAAGATCAGGTGACCATAGGTGTGTGGGTTTAATTTAGGGTCTTCAATTATATTCCATAGATCTACCTGTCTGTCTCTGTACCAATACCATGTGGTTTTTTTGTTTTGTTTTGTTTTGTTTTTTTGTTTTGTTTTGTTTTGTTTTGTTTTGTTTTGTTATTTGATCACTATTGCTATGTAGTATAGTTTGATGTCAGCAATTGAGATTCCCTAGGAGGTTTTTTGTTATTCCAGATGAATTTGAGAATTTCTCTTTCTATCTCTGTGAAGAATTGAGTTGGAATTTTGATAGGGACTGCATTGAATCTGTAGATTGCTTTTGGTAAGGTGGGCATTTTTACTATGTTAGTCCTGCCTATCCACAAGCATAGATGATCTTTCCATCTTCTGAGGTCTTCTTCAATTTTTTTTCTTCAGGGACTTGAAATTCTTATCATATAGAACTTTCACTTGTTTAGTTAGAGTCACACCAAGATATTTTATATTATTTGTGGCTATTGTGAAGGGTGTCATTTCCCTAATTTCTTTCTCAGTTGATTTATCATTTAAGTAGAGGAAGGCTAGTGATTTGAGTTAATTTTATATCCAGCTACTCTGCTGAAGTTATTAGCTGTAGAAGTTCTCTGGTGAAATTTTTGTAAGTATACTATCATATCATTCACAAATAGTGATATTTTGACTTCTTCCTTTCCAATTTGTATCCATTTCTGTTGTCTAATTGCTCTGGATAGACCTTTGAGTACTATATTAAATAGATAGGGAGTGAGTAAGGCAGCTTTGTCTAGTCCCTGATTTTAGTGTGATTGCTTCATGTTTCGCTCCATTTAGTTTGATGTTGGCTTATGGTTTTCTGCATATTACTTTTATTAAGTTTAGGTATAGGCCTTGAATTCCTGTTCTTACAAGACTTTTAACAAGAATGGGTGTTGTGTTTTGTCAAATGCTTTTTCAGCATCTAATGAGATAATTGTTGTTTTTTTTTTCCTTTTGAGTTTGTTTATATAGTGGATTACACTGATGGATTTCTGTTTATTGAACCATTCTTGCATCTCTGACATGAAGCCTACTTGATCATGGTGAATGATCATTTTGAGGTGTTCTTGGATTAGGTTTAATTGAGTTTTTCTTTTTTTGCATCAATATTCATAACAGAAATTGTTTTGAAGTTCTCTTTCTTTGTTGGGTCTTTGTGTGGTTTAAGTATCAGTGTAACTGTGGCTTCATAGAAAGAATTGGATAGTGTTCCTTCTGTTTATATTTTGTGGAATAGTTTGAAAGTATTGGTATTTGGTCTTCTTTGAAGGTATGATAGGATTCTGTACTAAACCCATCTGGTCCTGGGCTTATTTTGGTTAATTGACTTTTAATGACTGCTTCTATTTCTTTAGGGATTTGGGGATGGTTTACATCATTTACCTGACCCTGATTTAACTTTGGTACCTGGTATCTGTCTAGACAATCATCTGATTCATTTAGTTTTCCCAGTTTTGTTGAGCATAGGCTTTTGTCATAAGATCTGATGATGTTTTGAATTTCTTCAGTTTCTGTTGTTATTTTTCCCTTTTCATTACTGATTTTGCTAATTTAGATACTGTCTCTGAGGCCTCTGGCTAATCTGGCTAAGGTTTTATCTATCTTGTTGATTTTCTCAAAGCACCAGCTCCTGGTATTGTTGATTCTTTGTATATTTTTTTTCCCTACTTGGTTGATTTCAGCCCTGAATTGGATTATTTCCTGCTTTCTCCTCCTCTTCCATGTATTTGATAAAGGAAAACATTTAATTGGTCCTGACTTTTCATTTACAGTTTGAGTTCATAATTGTCATGGTGGGAAGTATTATAACATCTAGGCAGACCTGGTGCTGGAGAGGTATTGAGAGTTCAATATCCAGATTGGCAGGTTGCAAGAAATGAGAAAATAAAGAGATGGTCTTGAGCATTTGAAACCCCAAAGGCCAGCCACAGTGATACACTTGCTCCAATGAGGACACACATACTCCAAATAGGCCAAACCTCCTGATAGTGTCATGTGTAATGAGCATATGGAGGACATTTTCATTCAAATCACCACAGGGAGCATTACATCTTCTTCAACTGGAAATCCTGGTCAAAGGATCTTCTTCTTTCCTTTTTCTTTAATTCCGTCCCCCCCCCCATTGCTTTTTCATGTTTTCTGAATAATTCTAGATAATGTAGGCTGTACTTATTTTTTGTTTGTTTTTGTTTGTTTGTTTATTATGATTTTATATATTTACATTTCAAATGCTACCCCGAAAGTTCCCTATACCCCCCGCCCCTGCTCCCCTACCCACCCACTCCCACTACTTGGCCCTGGCCTTCCCCTGTGCTGGGTCATATAAAGTTTACTAGACCAAGGGGCCTCTCTTCCTAATGATGGCCAATTAGGCCATCTTCTGCTACTTATACAGCTAGAGACTCGAGCACAGAGCAGTACTGGTTAGTTCATATTGTTACTTATTAATACAGAAGGATATTTAAAAGTCAAGCTACATCTTTTCAAACTGAATGCTCTTGATATATACTGTAGATATGTATGTAAGCTGTCAAATGTACTGGCATATCATACTGTCTATAGTCCCATTTATACGTTTTTCTTGCATGTACATTGTAGTTTTGTCTTATTTAAGAGCTTGTTTGATGCCCTAAGTATTAGTCCTATAAATCTCTGCAGAGGTCAAGGTGACTGTATCAGAGAAGTAACTATTGTATAGTTGGTTGATAAGAATTTTGAAACTCTGAGAACTTGACAGTTGTTCATAATCCACAAAAACAAAAGAGTTTTTATTAATTTATTTAATATATTTTTCTTTATTTACATTTCAAGATGGCCGATTAGTCCATCTTCTGCTACATATGCAGCTAGAGACACAAGCTCAGGAGGTACTGGTTAGTTCATATTGTTGTTCCACCTACAGAGTTGCATCCCCCTTCAGCTCCTTGG
>NC_034609.1:655559-668455 GCF_900095145.1 Mus pahari
CTTGTCTTTTTTGATAACTTTGTGTTGGAAGCCAATTTTATTTGATATTAGAATGGCTACTCCAGCTTGTTTCTTCAGACCATTTGCTTGGAAAATNATTTTCCAGTCTTTCACTTTGAGGTAATATCTATCTTTTTCCCTGAAGTGGGTTTCCTGTAAGCAGCAAAATGTTGGGTCCTGTTTGTGTAGCCAGTGTATTAGTCTATGTCTTTTTTATTGGAGAATTGAGTCCATTGATGTTAAGAGAAATTAAAGAAAAGTAATTGCTTCATGTTATTTTTCTTGTTAAATTTGGGATTTTGTTCTTGCGGCTGTCTTCTTTTAAAAATATGGAACGCTTCATGAATTTGCATGTCATCCTTGCACAGGGGCCATGCTAATCTTCTCTGTATCCTTCCAATTTTAGTATATGTGCTTCAGAAGCGAGTACAACAAAAGAGTTCTATAGGAAAATGCCTAATGCCTGAATTGTTCTGCACTTTGATAACATGCATATTAAAGGCTAAAAAACTCTAAATTGTATATACTTTCAATATATACAGTTACAATATATGTAATTTCATAAACAGTCTGGAATGAAATCTCTCAAAGAGAAGAGAAATCAACATACATTGGGATTTCATAACTATTTAAATATAGTGGCTTGGCCTAATGCTACTTGTATTCTAATATTATGTGCTGGCTCCCAAGATTTGGAGTCAGCATGTAACCTTTGGGGACTGGCCCCCAAGTTAATTCTGATTGGTGAATAAATTTTCCAGCATCCAATAGCTGGAAAGAAGAGACATAGGTGGGGGTTAGATTTCCTGAGCTTGGGACCACAAGGCAGAGGAAAGAGGGAGACAGAAGCCACAAGGAAGAGAAAAACGTGCAGGAGGGAGAAGGAAAGCCCCCATGTAAAAGGACCCAGAATGTGTCCCAGAGCACTGCTCAGTTGGGTCAAGAGCAGCCCAAGATGGAACATAGAAATTAGTAAGCGCTAACTTGGAGTTATTGGTAGGAAAGTGAATTCTAACATGGAGGTTAGGCAGTTGCCCAGCTCTCGTACTGCTTAAGGCATATTAAAGTATAAGACTGTGTGTGTCTTTCATCCAGGAACAAAAATGGACAAAGGTGGGAAGGAAACCCAAGATGGGATTTTTAAAAACAAATATTTATTACAACAATGAAATAAGATCAGAGGGAAATGAATTGCATTATACCTATGTAGTAGGGTGTGAAAACTTTCATTATAAATATACATGCCTAGTGACAAAGCAAAGGTGTCTGAAAAAAAAATGTGTTTGGATCATCCCTGGGGGCTGAGATCCTTACATCAGATATTTGATCAAAGTATGCTTGAGTGTGAACTTCATTCCTTTATAAAAGTAAATCAACAGCAAAGCCTATGAGAACAAAAACTGTACTATTCTATAGAAATGAACTGACACAGGACTCACCTATCAAGTCCAAGATCCTCATGATCCAAACAAATTCTGAGGCTGAGAAAAGAGAAATTAGCCTGCAGTTTGCTGCCAGAGCAGGGATTTGGCAAGGGAGTTTCAGTTCTCAATGCACTCTGCATTGTCTTCTGGTACACCATTTTCAGGAAGGATTTCCAGGGCAGCCTCCAGCAACCACTTATACTCTGGAGGAAGAAGGCCTCCTGACTTCCATTACCAGCAATTGCATATTATTTGAGGTTTATATAAGAAATGCACATATATATTTTATTTATATATTATATATATACATATACATATAAATACACATATTTGGTATTTTCAGATAACATAACAATTAAGTACACAGTTCTTTCCCACCAAATACCCTTCACAACCTCTATTTATTAACATAATTCATCCGTCAAGTTTTTACAGCTTCCATACATGAGAGAAAACATGTATACCAGTTTTTGTGAGTTTCTATAGCATATTTTTGAGTTTCTTCTGTTTTGCTACAAATTAAAAGATCTCATATTCCTTTATGATTGATTAAAACTCCATTGGTTCTGTACAATATATATATATATATATATATATATATATATATATATATATATATATAACTTTATAGTACACACATGTCTAGCACAAATCTTTGTAGAAGCATTTCTTAATAGAGAGAATTTAAACCAGACTGATTGAGAAAGCAGAGTAGACTAGCAAGGGTTTCATCAAAAATTGAAATTTTGATACTACAGTAAATACTGGGAAAAGTATAAATAGTAGCAGGACAAAAGCAACTAGCACAAATGATATTTTATTCAAATGGGAACCATCACAGGGACAGGAAAATTAAAATTATGTATTTGTTGTATTGGTGGGTCTGTAATAATTTTTAAAGAATTTCAGTATATAAACATTTAAAAAATAACACATTTGTTGGCTGTATAATATTATTCAAAATGTTTCATTGATGTTTCAACACTAAGTATATTGCAAGTAAAAATATTTTTTTTTATACAGGAAGCGTTTTGTTTTTCTTGCCTGTGGCAAGGGACATGACTGTCACTCTAACAAGAGACATCAAATTATATATATATATATATATATATATATATATATATATATATATATGTGTGTGTGTGTATGTATGTATGTATATATGTATATATATGCATTTATTGTATATATTTAAGAATAACTTATTGATTTAGTGGCTGTCTTAAGTGACATGGAAGCCTCAGTAAATGAAGACACAGCTATGGGGAAACTTCTTTTTATGCTAAGCTGATAAAAGAACTGGGTTGTCTATGTGGGTGGGATTTAATAATAGTGGCTTTGGGAAATGTGGTGAGGGTGCCCTGTCCAGAATCTTAGTTTCTCTGGGCAGTATTTCTTCTCTCTGGCTGTATGTGCAAAGATCCCTCAAGAATGAAGACCTTCTAACTTCATTTTGGAAGAGCACATCAGATAGGCCACTTAAACTCTGGTAAGGGATGTCTTTTGAAAGATCTGAGCTTCCTGGTCTTGCAGATTTCCTACTGAGCACAGTGCCTTATTTGGTGTATCATGTTCTGAACCTGGGCTATATAAATCTACTTATAAGGATAATATGCTTTAACAAATTACTTATCTATAGCTATATCTATTTAGGATCAGAGATTGAACCCAGGACAGGCAAGGAGGCAAGAATGCACACCACTGGACTATATTCTCTAGCTCTGGCTTTCTAAAAAGTTGCATTTTTTTAAATCAAGAATTTCATACATGGGCATTGTTTCTACATTGCTCCTACTCTTTCTTCTCCAACTCTTCTAATGTCACCAATTCATAATTTTATATTTAAGTATTATTGTTATTTGTACACATTAACACACGTGCAGACACATGCATGTATTTATTGTGTACATGTGTGGGTATACCACTTACTAAGCCCATTTAGCACTTTTCATATGGATATGTACCAGGACTAGTCAGCCCTCTCTTGGGAGCCATTAATCATCTGTGACTCTTCATCTAGAGATGGGACATTGTATTATTTTGGGGGGCCACTGTCAACTGGTCTTATATAGTGTTTAACAAAACTGTCCTTGTTAGATAGCTCTTTAATTCAACATTTTGATATTTCTCTCAAAGATTATTATTATATATATGTGCTAATATTTTTCTGATTTGTATTTTGTTTAATATATTTAAAATGGTGATACCACAGACTTTTTAATATATTATACTATTTTGGATTAAAAAAAAAACTATATATGTGTGTCTGCCAAAGATATTGATGATGTTGGGTGAAGCACATTTGTAATTGCAAATTATTCTCTATACTGATATATGCAAGTACTTTACCTCACATAGATTAGCCTCAATTTATGTCCCATTCTAAAGAAATGTAAATATGTATTTATCATTTGTTTGTGTAGAATATGGGCCTGACAGTGTTTAGGCAAAGTAAAACTTGTATGATTTGGTTCTCTCCTCCTACTACATAGGTCCCAGGAACCAAACTCAGGTCATTAGATGTGGGATCAAATGCCCTTATGAACAAAGTCACTGTGCCAGCCCTTATATCATAAATATATAAGTATTTATTTATGTATGTAATATTTTATGTGCCTATACATATACACATACACATATACATCACATACACATATACATCACATACATATACACATACACTTAACATAATTTAGAATTTGGATAAGTTTCTCCAGGATGATATATAGCAATGCTCTCTGGACTTTTAGGGAGTAGAAGCTAAGGGGGAATCTGTAAGCATCACCCCAACTGGGCTTTTGCTCAAGTTACCTGGCTCAGGTAATCCTAGCACAATTTGTTACCTTTTAGTGAAGCCCAAGATATTACTGATCTTGGACTTCATTCTTTAAAACTGAGCCAACAGAGATTTTCCTATTTATAAATTAGTTATCTCAGTTATTTCAATATAGTGATAGATATCCAACCAGTATGAAATATGTCTGGTTAAGGACTAGAAATCTGATTACAGTGTTGCTACCAGACAATATACTCCAAAGCAAAATGATAGAACTTCAGAATTAAATCTTGTATGATATATACAACTGGACTCAGGTCTTCAGCCTTTGTGTAGACACCTTTATTTGCTAATATCCTGAGAGCCCTGAAGGCATCAAATGTATACAGCATCATCTTTCTGCCTAGACTTCTACTGGAATTTTTATTATTAGTTTTATTGACTTTAATCAGTCTTTATTTGAATTGAATATGGGTACTCTTTCTAGACTTCATAGGTACTAAATAGTATCCCAACATAATTTAAAAGGATATTTCCATAGTTTGTGATGAAATATCCTAAGAGGCTTGGTTCCTAGATAATAAAGTATATCTCTGAGTGATGATTGGATCATGATTGCTTAGTGGATGAATTTACTGTTATATTTATGAGTTGGTTGCATTTTGGGGAATTGATCCATACTTGTTTGGACTATAACTGGAGAAAAAACACTGATAAATGTGCCTCTGCTGGATATATATATATATATATATATATATATATATATATATATATATATATGCCTGGCACCTTCCTGTGACTTCCTCTGCTTCCTGGCTTCCATGACATGAACAGCTCTGCTCCACCATGCTTCTCTGCCATAACATTTTGCTTTGACTTTGGTCCAAAAAAGTGGAAGCAGCCAGCCATTGGAATAAACCATTGGAAACTAAGAACTAAAATGAACCTTGTTTTCTTTTAAGAAGTTTATATCAGATATATTGTTGTAGCTGCAGATGGCAAGACTAGCAGTTACCAAACAGGATGTGATCTGCTAATTCTGCAGCTACTCTGCATGGATATGGGCTTAAACGGACATGGATGCACTGCAGGGGATGAATGCTAAGCTTCTCACTTTCTGAGAAGTTATAAATACACAAAGAGGGAATAAAAAACTGAAATCTAATAATACTACATAATTCTAACCTAAAGGGGCAAAATCTTCATAAGTCTATAATGATACAAATAATTCAATAACAGACTGGAGAAAGGCACAACAATGTTTTAAAAAATAGGTGTTAATTATAAACTACTATGTAAGAACATTCAGACTGTGTATTATGGCTGCCTACTCAGCCCTCACTCCCCATGCATGTTCAACTACAGATAACTTGTAATTGCTCATATTTCCCACTGCTCCCAGAGATTTCATAGAGGTTCTTTGTTTCTCACTACCAAAGACAGTGTTTCATATCCCAGTGGGGACCACAGCATCAAATGCATCCCCCCCTGCACCTGATAAGAATCCAGAGAAACCTGATTACTTCTTGCAGTTTTTGGCAGACATTTCATTTAATTAGTGAATATTCTTAATGCAACCTCCAAAGCACAATGCCCATTTTGTTCCATAACAAAAAATGTTGTGAAAACAAAGGTTGGCATTTGAGGATGGATTTTCTGCAAACCTTTTATGTTAAGAGAATCTCTTCAGTGTGCTGACATAACCTATACAGGTACAATAAATATGATAAAAGCTGGAAGGACATAGTGGATGGCTACATCTAAATCTGGCTTAGTTTTAATTCAGCTACTAAAATTAATACCCTAGTAAGTGGTGACAAATCTGGAGTAGATACCACATTAGTAGCTGGGACAACTGGTTTAAGCCATCACTGCTTCAAGCACACCAGAATGCATTATCACCTAGCTAGGAATTGAAGGTTTAGTTCCCCAGATGAATTTTTTGTCCTTTCAAAAATGTTAATTCCTTTAGTAAGCAACATACCGTTTTGAATTTGTCATAGTTCCTGCCCAGTCTTCTTACTTTATAAAGTGATTTCATTGAGGAATATCATTGCACTACTTTTCTATACCAACAGAAGAAATGTTATCATGTTAATTTTTGAGGCTAGAGGAAGAAAAAAGACTTTAATTACTGTCAACCAGTAACAAATCCCCTTTCCATCTAAGATTCAATTGTTGTTTTCTTCTACTTTCCTGATTAGTTCTGTGCTGTTCTTCATAAACTTTAGATAAAATTAAGCTCTTAAGTGAGGCTCACTCTCCTCAACCAGTCATCAACCAGATTTCTTTCTGAGATCATCCATCCACTCAGTAAACCCTTCCTTTCTTAAGTATTCCCGAATAGCATAGCTCCAGGCTTTAGGGTTTTTGTTCCCTTATTTTATTTTATTTCTTTTAATTAATTCAATTTTACACTCTATGGTTTTTTGTTTTGTTTTTTGTTTGTTTTTTGTTTGTTTGTTTTTTGTTTTTTGTTGTTGTTGTTGTTGTTTCGAGAAAGGGTTTCGAGAAAGGGTTT
Source organism: Mus pahari (assembly GCF_900095145.1). NCBI lineage: Eukaryota > Metazoa > Chordata > Mammalia > Rodentia > Muridae > Mus > Mus pahari. Next base: position 662,281 of record NC_034609.1, read on the forward strand.
TTTTGCCCTGGCTGTCCTGGAACTCACTTTGTAGACCAGGCTGGTACACTCTATGTTTTATCCCCCCATCCAACCTCTGACTGTTCCACATCCCATACCTCCTCCCCAACCTGCTGTCTCCATGTGGATATCCCCCAACCCCCACCTCACTAGACCTCTAAATTCCCTGGGGCCTTCAGTCTCTTGAGGGTTAGTGCATGGTCTCTGAATGAACATAGATTCGGAAGTCCTCTTCTGTGGGGCAATGGGCTATGCACAGACAGCCTGGTTTCCAGACGTGGCTAGATGTTGAACCCCGGACCTGTAGTGATAATTCACTTGCATGGGACAGAAGGAATTCACTCATGTCTCCTGGCCCCTGGCCCCAGTCGGAGTTACCGCTCCCACAACCCCCACATGAGAGTCTACTAGCCACTTAGGAACAGCACCAAGCCCTCTCACATGCAAATAAGGTTTCCCATGAACTCTCAGTCCAAGCCAATGAGAGGAGCTTGCTGTCAGACCCTAAATCACCTCCAGAACTGTTTATAGAGAGGGCCATGCATGGAATTAAAGGTGTGGGAGAACCATTCTTTTGTCTGAGCCATTTGTTCCAAGAGCTGTAACACTTGGGGAGAGATCTCTCCGGAAGAGCTGCCCCAGCCCACCACATTCCTCTCTGGATTGTTGGCTTTTAGCAGACCCAGCCTAACCTGGCTCAGTTCAGAAAGGCTAGGACCTGGGAGGTGTGGCAGAGGCTTTGTTTCCCTGCCTGCACTCCCCCATCCCCCCCTGGTTGGGGCCTTCCCACCTGGCCTGGCCTCTGGCACCCAGGCCCACACTCTACAACCCGTTTTAATCAAAGTCTCAAAGGACCAGCAAGATGATTTAGTGGATAAAGTGCTTGCTGCCCATGCTTGACCATCTGAGGTCAATCCTTCAAATCCATGTAAATGTAGAAGCATTTCTACTTTACAATGATGTCCTCTGATCACCACATGTTCCTCATGGCACACTTTCTCATCATATATACACAGAATAATAAAGGTTTTAAAAATTATACTATTTTTCTTTTTTTCTTTTTCTTTTCTCCTCCCCCCCCCCCCCCCCCGGAACATTTTCTGAAATATTTTCTTTTCCTTGGTGACTCAACTATGCCACTTTACAATTGCTTATAATTCTATCTGACATCAACTTTGTTCCTAAGGTGTTTGAGCAGCAACATAGACCTTCTAAAACTTTAATTTATTACCTTTTTTTCGTCAGTCAATGTGGGTAGAATTGTGTTCCCTCAGAACATGGTGAAGTCCTATTTGAAAAGAGGATCGTTGCAGATGTACCTAGTTAATTAAGATGAAGTCATACTGGAGTAGGCCGCTCCTATTCTTATATGACAAGTGTCTTTATAAGAAGACCATGAGAGGACAGAGGCATAAGACAAACATGCCAAGATGAAAGCATAGGGGAGGGTGAACCCACAAGCCTAATTGGTGGTATAAAAGCCTGGAAGGATGCCGCTGAGGTTTGTGGCCTTGAGCAGACCTTGATTGCACACTTTGGGTTTCGAGGCCTAGGAGACTCTAACCTTCCACTGTTTTGAAGCATTCCGTTTCTGCTGTTCTTCAAGTTTAATAAGATATCAATAACAAGCAAGCATAAGCCTCTCCTGTTTTATAGTTTCCCCTCTATATAATAATTTTGCATTCAGATGGAGTCTGCAGTCTTGCACATACTGGATAAGCTGTACCCAGAAGCCATTCTGATTCATGTTGCCATAAAATCATTAGCATTTTGTGTTTTGTTTGGTTATTTTTACTTTATGTATTTAATACATTAAACATACATATTGGTTTTGATTTTTATATGTTGACTTGGTCCCTGGCCTCCTTACTGAGCTTTATTTGGAGCTCTGATTGTTTGGAGATTATTTTACATAATTTTATTGTAGAAATGGTGTTTTACTTCTATGTCAGCTGTTAGGCACTTAATTTTTTTTGATGCTTGCCTGTGAAAGAACTTCAGTAGCATGATGAATACTAAGTGTTAGGACATAGTGGGCAGCCCTGGCTTATTCATGAGTAACTGAAATGTTTCCCATTTAATTATACAAATATACTTTTTTCTTTAATAAATTTTCATTTTACATGTTATAAACTACAGTACATCATTTCTAATGGTGAGCCACTTGTCAGTCTTGAGATGAATCCCTTTTAACACTGAAGCATTGGATTTACAAAATCACCTCAGAACACTGCTGAAGCAATGCTAGCTTGGCTTGGCATGGATTTCTAGCTCTGAAGCAAAGGGGGTAACCTAAGCTCACTCAGGCAACCCTCTTCAAACACAGTGGACACACAGAGTGGGAAGAAGGAGGGCATCAGGAAAGGAAAGGGCACTTGTCAGGCAGTAGAAGAGACTTTGGGGTGAACAGAAGGCATAATAAGACAGGGTGATAGTGAAAGGGACCGAAATTCATTCTAGACACCTATGGAACTATCAAAGAACAATACAAATAAAACTTTAAAAAGCAAGGAGAATAAAACATTTAAGGCCTTGTATGAGATTGCCTGTAGCCCCACTTTCTTAGACTCAGGCATTATTTTGCAAATAACTGGCTCCTCAACATTTGCTAGCAGGGTCCCCTGAAACATCCTATGTAAGGTAGATTTCATCATTATTAAAATTGTACTGTAAAACACCGGGTGATCTTTTCAAAGAAGTGATGTTAGTTTTAAAAACAGTCATGTTTGTGTGTGTTTGTATGAGTGTGAGTATGTATGTGTGTGAGTGTGAGTGTGTATGTGTTTGCCTATTAAGTTGCTTTCATTAGGTCATTAACAATGACTTACTTTTTCACTCCTAGTGAAATGCTACCTTCAGAACTTGCTATTGATGTGGGAAGTCCTTACTGCATTATGGTCATTTTTCTTCGTTCTATCTTAATGTTTTGTTTGCCCTGCCTGTTGACAGCACCTGCCACACAGGATTGCTGAGAGCTAATCAAATGAAGGAAATCTACAGTAATATGGTAATAGCGATCTATAAATACTATTACTTTGATGATTCTGTAGTTTTAAATTTCATTATTATACTCTTTTAACTTCCTAATTTATGCTTTACTTTAATATCTGTTTTGATTTTAATGACTTCTGTTATTTTCCTTTTTCTTTCTGTGCCTGTTTGAAAACTACATCTTCGGGTATTTGTGGCTTTTCCTGTACCTTCCTCCTCCTATGTTTCATCTAGTTCCAAATCTGAACTAGCAGTGGTAGCAAAATGTAGAGGATCTTTGAGAAACCATGGATGTTGCATTTCACTATAGAGAGTTTAGTCCTAAACTGAGTGGCTGAAATGTGTTCTTTCTGACACACACAGAATTCAACTTTACTCAGTTTCAACTGGGACCAAGTATCCCCATTTTCTATTAGGAGTTCACACTCTATACTGGGCTTTGCTGCCACTCAAGTGTCAACAGTGACATGTTTTATATATGGGATGAACCCAGCTACAACTTGTGATTTCTGAGTTCTTGTTCATTTTGTAGCCCATAAATATTAATTTTAAGTAAGAGCAACTATTTACGACTAATTATATTCATCCTTCCATAATTAAAACAATGTAAAGAAATATACAGTATATAATTTCCTTGTGCTTTGACCAAAGTGTGTAGTTTACAATATGAAGTTAGTCAACCATGAGGAATTCAACATGTTTTTACCTAATGAAAGCTTAGGATTTGTTTTTCAGGTTGAACATAAATAATCTAGTGAACACATTTCACTCTCTCAATCTCTTTGTACTTAAAAGTCACACTCAAACTTCCTCTACTTTGCATCGGATATTTAAAATAAAGGGGAAACTGAAGTTAATAAGAATATAAAGGAATTTGAAAAATATGCTTTTAAGTTTTTAGAATTTTTCAAGACAATCTGTGCTGGCCAGGAGCTAGTGCATTGGATCGTAGAGATGCCTGTCGGCAAAGCCAAAATAGTCAGTGTTGGCAGTGATTTGGGGAAAGTGAATACCAGCGTTTCATGACTGTTAACTGCTGTAGCTCTTACAGAATACAGTGTGAAGCTGCCTTGAAGATTTAAACCAGAAGCCTCCTGTGATTCAGAGATCCTAACACTGGGTATGTATCAAAGGAGGTGAAAGCACTGTCCACAGGAATTATTCACACTCCCATGTCGGTTGTAACACTGTTTAATAGTCCTTGAGAGAAGCGAGTGGCTGTTGAACTTTTAATGCATGAATATATACACACATGCATGTCACATATTATGAAAAGTATTGTTATTAAAATGTAATTTGTCATGTACTACATGGGTTGGCCTGGAGGACATTGTACTAGGTTGACGATGCTGAACACAGACAAATATGACGTAGTCTTACTTACACATGGAAACATAAAAGCTGATCTCAGAACAGAAAAGAGAAAAATTATGATCTGCAGTGGGAGGTAATGTGTGCATGCTTGACATTTGCTAAGAAGGTAGATCTTAAATATTATCAGCACACATGGTAACCATATACCAGAAGGGATATGTTAGTTAGAACATGGTGGTTGTTTGAGTTTCTGTGTGTATCTTTGTATGTTTTGAATGTATAGGTATTTTATATCAATGATACTGAAAAAAGCAAGAAACAATGACCACACCAAGTGCTGACAAAGGGTAAGGTATGGGAATGAATGAATTATTTAAATATTGCTGGGGAGAATATATAATGGTACAACCAGACTGGGAAATGATTCACAGGTTACTAAAAACTGAGCAGACAATACTCACAGTAACTTTATTACTGGTACTATATAAGAATATTTTTAGTAGCTTCACTAGTAGTAGATCAAACATTATATAACAAAAGAGTGACTGGTTTAGAGACTGGTGGTGTATCCATACAATGAAATGCCACCCTGCACTCACAAAGAGCAACCTACTGATAGAACCCAAAACTAGTGTGCCTCTATTTGTGGAAAGACATGAATAATACATTAGTGGTAGTAGGGGTTACAGAGAGGTAGGATGGGAAGCCCATGAAAGTAGGCATCAAAGAGTCAACCAAGGAGCATTGTGGTGATGTTATGTATGGTGACTGAATCAGTGCCATTAAGTTGTGATATTATATAGCTTTGTATGATGTTAACATTGTTGAAAATTGAGTAACATTTCTACTGGATGACATTGCATTATAAACTTGTAAAACTGCATGATTTATGAACCTATCATCATTTCAAAATTAAAAATAAAACTTGGAAAAGATTTCGTTGTTATTGCATGTATGTCACTCTTCCCAGAAAGGGAGAGAGATGGTTAACATCAAAGAAGGCTGCTAAAAGTTCAATAGCGATAATACATGTTGTATAATCACTATAAACTCCTGGCATGAGTCTCAGTTCTCAAAATCTCTTTGTGCACATATTCTTTTGCTATGAATGAAGAAACTAGCTGAGGTACAGTAAGTCCAAGGTTAAACCACAGGAAAAACCGAGGAGTCCCTGATTGGGCAAAGCTTTCCTCTACCAACAAGCTCTGCCACATGGGAAACACGACTCTATATACTGGAAACAAGATTTAGGATCCATCTGGCTGAAATACCCTTCCACAGAAGCTCATCCTCCTGTATCTATTACCATTACCTCCTTTGCTCAACACTTGCTCCCTCTGGTTTCTCAAACTACTGAGAACACATGCATCCTCCTGCAGAAGGCAGAAATTGTTCCCTGGCAAATTCAGAGTTCTGTGAAAACCAAATTGAAGTAAAATCCAGAGAGAATCATGAGACCAAACGTCTCCATTTGCTTTAATCACACTTTTGATTCCTTTTAGGACTTTAGCAGATGGACTTGGGTTTATTTGGGAGATCATTGAAATCTCAAAAGGATGGGTACCATTGGGATAGAGTTACCCACAAGGACATAGCTTGCAGCAAAACAAATGTCTTACTTCCTAGGAACTGAAAATGTCAACAGGATAAGCTTAAAACATCAATCTGCTCTTTCACAGAAAGGATCAGAGAAAGTGTAAAGCGATCACAGATGCTCAGTTTGCAGAGCAGGCATGGTGCAGTAAGAAAGAAGAAAGAACCTTCTAACCAGGCACTGACATTCTTTCTTCAGGCTGAAGAAGCAGTAGGTTTCCCTCCCTCCCTCCCTTCCTTCTTTCCTTCCTTCCTTCCTTCCTTCCTTCCTTCCTTC
>NC_034609.1:669204-691547 GCF_900095145.1 Mus pahari
AAAAACCAAACCAAACCAAACCAAAACAAAACAAAACAAAAAACCAAAAATGTCTCCAAGCATTGCTACATATCTCTAGAGAGTAAAACAAGTCATCCCTGATGAAGAACTTTGCTAAGGGCAACCCCTTTCAGAAATAGGTTTAAACATGCATACCTTATGGTGCGACACAGCTTGGTTGATTTACAATGTAAAGCAGATTTGACTCTTACAAAATTGCCATGCATTTTTGTCACCACAAGCAAGGAAGCAACTTCACATCAAGAATATTTCCTAAATATGTTGGGATGTTGGGGAGGTGTCTCTGTCTGCCTTGTGTATCTCTTCTGTATCTATTTATCATGCACACGCACACGCACACGCACACGCACACGCACACACACACACACACACACACACACACTCCAGGGTTGATGTACTCCAGGGGAGCTACTAGCAAAAGGATATCTATAAAGCTATAGTGTTGGCTCAGTGGTAGTCCTTACCAAGAACTCAGGAGAATATGGTTAAATTTCTACCTCTGGAGGGGAAACATGCCTTGAGTTTGATGTGCCTGGATTTCATAATACAGAAGTCTTTTATTTATGTTTCTATTTGCATGGATTTGACAAAATTTATTTACACTTGCAAAGATTCAATCTCCTCTTATATAAAAATAAACGTTTTACACATGGTTAGAAACTTTAACAGGAATACACCTGATAGAGTATAATAATTGGCATAAGTGACATCAATATAATATATAAGCAATTGTCCCATGTTTCTTAAAATAAACTTACTCATAAAGAAAAACATATATCGAACCTTTTCTGTTTGTTGTAATTTTAAAGGTGAAGAACAATATTCTCATCAGATGGTAGTTAACAAAAACTAACAAAATTCTGAGTTTGACGTCTTGTAAAACAAGTGATATTACTGATATCTAAGTAACAAATGAGACATTTAACTGAATTTTAAAAATAAGACATGCATGATATTTAGATAAAGGGAGAATAATGAACATCACAAACAATAGTTAAAGTGAAATCTAAGTGGATCAGAGAATAGTTGGAAAAACTTACTTTAAAGAACAAATGATTCCTAGGCCACCAAGACAAACATGTTGCTTTACTGAATATACAGGCTATTTGTTATTATCTGAGCATTTGCATGTTTGAATCCTTGTTTCCCAGGATGTCAATATGGTTTAAGGGGTCATGGTGTTCTCAAGCTATGGTTTCTGGCTGGGAAAGTTGGTCATAGCAGAACTATCTACAGTTATATCCACTTTTGGGCAAGCCTAGGTTCTCTATATTCTGGTCCATGTCATGTGAGGACACATAAATAATACCTCCGTAGCACCACAGGAGCAGTCTTACCACTATGCCTTTCTTGTCATAACAGATTGAAATATCATTCAGTCTTATCCTTCTGTCAGATAATTTGTCATATAAGTAAAATGAGAAGTAATTGTCTAGAGAGAAAATATGCCAGAACCATTGGAGTAGTGTGGGAACTCGTGTCCAACAAAAGCATAAAAAAGAAGAATGTTTGAAATATCAACCATTTTGAGAGAAGGCTTGTCCTAAGAAAAAGACCATAAATTCCAAGTATGTTAAATAAGCTGCTGACAAAGAGTGACACATGTGGCATATTAACATAACTCCATCTGGGTATTCATTAATTCTATAAGTGTTTATTGACTTTCCTACCGTGTGTCAGTTATTCTTTAACACACACACACAAATATAACATTAATGATAAAAAACACATACCTGATTTCGGAGTTGACATTCTAATGTTAAAGGGAGCCACATTTAAAAATAACAAAAGCAAATGCATTATCTGATGAAGTATTTGACAAAAAAAATAATTAACAGTGAAATAAACAAAGATGTGTTATTTCAGATGAATAATCACATTCAAATTCATCCTCTTTTAGGAAGTGACATTTTGGTTTGAGACCAGTATGATGAGCAAAGAGTAAAACAAGCTAATTGAAGAAGGCAAACACGGAAAAAATGACACAAGCAAAGTCTTTGAGGCAAGAGCAGGCTTAGAAGACTGAGGAAGTCTATAGAGGAGGTGGGAAAATGCATTGAGAAAAGAGCAGAGGTGTGGTCAGATAGAGAAGTGCCACACACACTGTGCAGCAACCTACAGGCCAGGTTTTAAATTTTAAACTTTAATTTGAATGATTGGAGAACAAGAGGAAGTAACTACAGAAGTAAGAGCATGGTATGGCATCTGATTCGAAAGGATTGCTTGGGTGGTTTGGAGATTTGTTTTGGAAGTAAGAAAAAAATAGAGTATTAAGCAGACATCATAGAATTCAGAGAAGGTGATGACCAATGGATTTGTTTAATATCCATTAACCTAGTGTGATGCTAAGGAGTCAGACACTGGACCTGTGGTCAAGTTTGCAGCTGTTTGCTTGTTGAGAAAAGGGGCATCAAGACAGGATCTGAGACATTTGGCTAGAGTGTTACTTCTAAATGGTGGCTCTTTTATCCAATCGATAGACGTACTTACTAGCAGGGTGTATGCAAGATTTCTGGGGATCACCTAAGATTTGGGAGTAACCTCAGATTTAGATGCTTACTAGACACTAGAAAACACAATTGCATTTTTACAACTTTAGCTAGATATTCAATTTAGCTAGATATTCAATTTGGAACATTTTATAAAAAGATAAAAATTAAGCTATTGAATTTTTTTTTATGATATTACCCAGGAATCAGCTATGACATAGCTAAGATAATTCCAGCATTTATAGGTCAAGACATTAACAAGATTAAAGAAAAATGTTGTTTGTAGTGGCTCATTTATGATCTGGCGTCTGAGAAGGTGAGGGAAGAGGAATACCACAAGATCAAAGTCAGCCTAGGCTAGATAATGAAATAGTAAGGAAGATGAAGCATGTGAGCATCAGAAGAAATGATCAATGTGTGTATTAAATAACTGATAAAGTTAACTGAGGGGGAAATGCTAATCCAAGGGCTAGAAATGGCTCAGTGGCTAAGAATCCATAGTGCTTTTCCTTAGGACCCAGATATGACTTCCAGTACCAACATTATAAGACTTATAACCAACCACCTGTGACTTCAGCTCCTATGAATCTTGCATCTCTGGCTTCTGTGGCCATGCTCATGATAAAAAATAATAAAGACAAATTTTAAAAATGAATTCATGGCTTAAGATAATATAAAATATGCCTCATAATGAAGGTGGAAGTCCAACATTTTACTTTATGTGAGAAAGAAATGATCAAGGCAATCATTATTAGTGGTTGGTATTTTAGTCTTATTGTATGTATTATTAATTGCAAATTAACCAGCAGAGATTTCAATGTCAGACATGCATGCATCTAAATATAGATAAAATCAAATTTTGGCATATGTAGCATTTGTGGTGCAAACAGAGGCATATGTTTAACTTTGCAGAATTCTTTTAGCACTATTTCAAAACTCTCATAGGTACAGAAACCAGGCACATAAATTATGTTAAGTCAGTTTGACTTGCTCAGCAAGAACATAAAAACAATCAATCAAGAAATAAAATAAAAAATCGCTGCCACCACTGTAAGTGTACTTCGGTAGCTGTGACTCAAATCTAGCCATGGTACGTTAAGCTTGGTACCTTCAGTAGATGCCACAGAGAAATGGCTGGCGAGTTCTTATCTCTGCACATTACCTCATCTTAGATACCTGCTTTTTCTCTCAGGCAGTGCCAGTCCAACGTCACCTTGAAAATAAGATCTCAGAATGATTTTCCCACTCTTGCCATAAGGTGCTTGTAACATCATGCTCCGCACAAACAAACAAACAAACAAACAAAAAACTTGATTATTTTAACAAAATCCTTAATATTTTGTTTTATTTTAAGTAGCTGCTAGAAACTTTCAGCAACACTATAATAAATTCAGCTTATATAATGCCAACATTCTTATCATGGTGGATCATTAATTTCAGAATGACCTAATCGTATCAAAGCAAAGTATACGGAAAATTAAGAGAATATTTCATGTAACTGGTGCCATTTGTTAAGAATCCATTCAATATAATGATTGTGCTGAAAGCTTCAATATCTCACTGTTGCTTACAACATCCTGAGAGCCAGGTTATTTCTATTGCATTAGAGAAGATGAGGCAACTATGACTAATTTACAAAAACCACACTGCACTGGGATTGAGGCTGGCTTTCCCAAAGCCCCTGATTTCCTACTATGCCTTCCTTAGTGTTACAACTTGACCATTCACAGTTGCATTTGTCTGACTTATTCCTCGTAAATAACCATTGAGGTTTCTATAGTTCAGAAGAGAGGGTCCAAGAGTCTGATACATTTCAATGTTCAAACTATTATAATGGACTCTGAAAGAAATTGGAAAGATTCATTTAAAAGACCTGGTGCAAGGAACATCAAGGCAACTGGCATAAAGATGGAATGTTCCTGTTTAGTTGTGTCTTCCCATGACTGCTTCCTTCTGGGTAGTGGTGAGCTAAAAACCTTGCACTAGAATGAAGGATGTGGTGACTGTTTACTTCCAGAATTTACCTGATTCAAAAGAGCCTTTGTATAATTAGAATGTATCAACATTCTTTACAGCAGGCCAAACACATATCATAATACATCCTTTTTTGGGGGGGGGGAGGAAAGGATTTATTTGGCTTATAGTTCCATATCACAGTCCATCATTAAAGGAAGTCAGAAAACAAAATCAAGACAGGAACTAAAGCAGAGTCCATGGAGAAGTGCCCCTACTGTCTTGCTCCTAGTAGCTTGCTCAGCCTGCTTTTTTTAATTAGATATTTTCTTTTTTACATTTCAAATGTTATCCCCTTTTCTAGTTTCCCCACCGAAAACCTCCTCCCCCCTCCCAATGCTCACCAACACACCAACTCCTGCTTCCTGGCCCTGGCATTCCCCTATTTTGTGGCATAGAACCTTCACAGGACCAAGGGCCTCTCCTCCCATTGATGACCATCTTAAGCCATCCTCTATTACATAACGCAGCCAGAGCCATGAGTTCCACCATGTGTTTTCTTTGGTTGGTGGTTTAGTCCCAGGGAGCTCTGAGGTACACCTTCTTAATGGAAAAATAAATAGCTAGAAATATAGTGGCTAAAAAAGAAGATGGCCGGGAATCGTGTCATCTCTCCTTGTTAAAAGTATCTAATGCAAGTCTCTGTGCATTAACTACGCATGCTCAGCCTCTACTGGAGACAAAAAAAGCCTGAAGCAAAAATTGTTAGGGCATTGTCATCTTACAGTTAATATTCATGGAGGAACACAAAGTCATTTTGAGATGTCCAGATATAGTATTATCATAAGTAATATAGTTTATTAAACAAATATTTTATAATATGCTGCTTTTTCTATGAGAAGTGCTTAATTGAATATATAACAATGAAGAACAGAAGAAAAAATATATTTTCATTGCAGTAAAGAAAACACAACTCAACTCAGTTGATATTATTTTAGCTATACATGAGTTTCTGTTTGTAACTGACTATATATTTTTCTGCTGTAATTCAGTGACAAAATGAATCTTGGGAATGAGAATTCTATACAAAAATGCAAAACTCTAATGATTGTTAAACAATAAAACTTTTCTTTCTGTGTATCTGAGTATCTGTGTGTTTACTTGAAAGTCACATTTCAAACTTGTGTGTCATTTGTCAGGAACCATCCAGAAGGCAGGGTTTTATTTGTTTGGCACAATATCTCTCCCAGACATGGAGCGATACTGAACTAGGCCCAGAGATTCATGTACCTCTGCCTTCTTAATTAGAAATGTGCACCACTGCAATTAGTATTTTAGGCAAGTTCATACGTTAGGATAGAACTCAGATCTTCAGAAGCATGGTATATTAAGTAAGTTTTGTTGATTAAATTTGTTCAGTGTTTTGAACAATATTTTAGTCCTATAAAGTATTGTACTTTTCAAATACTGAGTCCCACTGAAATATTAAAATAGAATTTGGAATTCTATAAATGTAAAATCTATATATTGAAAATGATTTCTCATATTTTAGCTTCTTTGATCTGAAATCAAGACAAGATCTTTATAATAATTAATATATAGAATTATTTGTGGGAATTTTAAAATACATTATTCTGTTATATGCTAACATAAATATGCTATGCTAACCCAAGCAGCACTCCTTTAGGGCAGCAGGTAGGCTAAAGGTGGATCCACAGCTTTCCTCCTTTCCCCTAGATCCAATCCACCAAGTGCCATCCTCAGCCTTGTGCCATCCTCAGCCTTGTAGTAGCAAACCTGTTTCTACTACAGTGGTCTCTCTTTCCTCTCTGAGAACATCTCTAATACATCATAAAAATCTCCAACCTTCCTTCCCTCAACTGCTCCAGTGTCTAAGCCTACAGCATCAGCAGGAATTCCCTATGAACACATCAGCCAAGCAGGAAAGTAGGTAAACTAACTGAAGACCACTCCCTGCTAGCTTCTTGTTCTAATCTCCCAATCACATCATTACCTCTGCCTTTCTTCCCCCTCTTCTCACATCTCCTGTGGATCCCATAGGCTTTCACCTCCTAATCTTCTTCTTACAAGTTTCTGCTTCATTCTATCACCCAAACTCTAGCAGGCACCCTCTGCTAAACACAGACCACTCCTGCCAGGGAGGCACTGAGGCTGTGGTACCTTTCCTGTTTTGTTAGAAAAAAATAATCCAGTCACATCTCCAGTGCTACAGCAGACCCTCTCTTCACTGTCTCCCTCCATTTAAAGGAGACAAAAGTAAGTAAATCCTGGTTGAACACTCTGCTCTCCTCGAGGTCTCCTCCCTCTTGGGAACCCCTTAGACTTTTATTTAGCCTATTCCCATTCCTAAATGTCATATACCAGTATCCAGAAATACATTTTACTTGGAATTCCAGTGGTCTCAACTACCAGTTCCAAAGAAAATTTTCTATTAGGCAACACACAGCCATCACATTCTGAAAATCCAAAGAGGAAATTAAAACCAAGGAACAAAACATTCACCCCTCCAAGTCAAGATCTATAGGCATCCTAAATAACAGAGATGCTTAGACACCAACATAAAAACACAATAACATCCAGGGTTTACACTAGAACCCATCCTTTCTACCAAAGCAGGACCTGAATATAACAATATAACTGAAGCACAAGAAAAACACCTAAAAACTGACTCTATGAAGATGATAGGAGGCCTTCAAGTAGAAATTAATGAATATTTTAAGCAATACAGAAAACACAAACTGGAGGAAATGAACAAAGCCCTTAAAGAAATCCAAGAAAACATAAAAAACAGTGGAAGGAAACAAATAAAACTGTTCAAGACACAAAATGGAGATAGAATCAATAAAGAAAACACTAGCTGAAAGAATTCTCAGAATGAAAAATTTAGGAATTTGAACAGGAACTATAGAGAGTCAAGCTTCACCAAAAGCATACAAGAGATTGAAGAAAGAATCAGAGGCATTGAAGAAACAGCAGAAGAACTAACCTCCTGACACAAGCATCCAGGAATTCTGGGACATTATAAAAAGGCCAAACCTAAGAATAATAGGAATAAAGAAAGGAGAAGAATCCCAGCTCATAGGCTCAGAAAAATACTTTCAGAAAAATTATAGAAGAAAATTGGCCCAACCTAAAGAAGGCAATGCTTTTAAAGGTATAAGTAGCCTACAGAGTACCAAAATGGATTGTACCAGAAAATAAAGTAAATTTGCCACATAAAAATCAAAAACATAACTGTACAGAACAAAGAATGAATATCAAATGATGAAAGAGAAAAAATATAGATAAAGGAGCACCCATTAGATTTACACATCTGATTTCTATATTGAGATGTCAAAAACCAAAAGGGCCTGGACAGATGTGCAGACTCTTAAGAGACAACAGATGCCATTCCAGTCCACAATATCCAGCAAAGCTTTCAATAACCACAAATGAAGAAATAGGACATTTCATGACAATGTCAAATTAAAATAATATCTATCAACAAATCTAGCCCCATAGAAGATGATAAAAGGAAAACTCCAACATAAGGTGGTTAACTACACCCTCTAAAACCAAAGGGAATAAATAATATCAGACCAGCAAAATCAAAACAAGGAAAGCACATGCACACAGACACACAAACACATACACAGACACACAAACACACACACACAGACAAAGAGATACAGACAGAGACAGACACAGATTGAAAGACACCATTACCACCACTACCACCACCACCACCAACGACAACAATGAACAACAGAATAAGAGGACTCATTAATTACTGGTCACTGATATTTCTCTCTACCAATAGGGTCTTAGCTCTCTAGTCAAAAGACACAGAGTAATAGATTGAATGCAAATTAGGATCTATCCTTCTGCTGCATCCAAACAACACACCTCAATATCAAGGATAGACATTATCTCAGTGTTGGAAAAAAATTCCAAGTAAATAAACCTAAAAAGCTATGAAGTATAGTCATTTTTAATATGTAACAAATTAGACTTCGACCCAAAATTCATTAAAAGAGATAATGTAAAACACTACATATTCATTAAAGGAAAAGTCCACAAGATGACATTTAACTTCTTAACATCTATGCACCAAATACAAGGCCATCCAAGTTTGTAAAACAAACAAACAAACCTACCACAACTACAGCTTAAATCACATATTGGCCCTCACACACTGATAGTGGGATACTTTGATATCCCACTTTAAGCAATGGACAGGTCATTCAGACAAAAACTAAACAGAAATGCTAGAACTAACACGTTATAAACCAAGTGCACCTAACATATTTACAGAATATTTTACCTGAACACAAAAAAATATACCTTCTACTTTGCACCTAACAGAACTTTCTCCAAAATTGACCACATACTCAGACACAGAGCAATCTCAACATGCACAAGAAGATTAAAATAACTCTCCGCATCCTATCAGACTAAAGCCAGGTATTTGTCAGTAGCAGATACAACAGAAAGCTTATAAACTTATGGAAACTGAATAACTCTCTTCTAAATGAAAAATGAGTCAAGGCTGAAATAAAGAAATTAAAGATTCTCTAGAAATGAATAGAAACAAATACATATCATACCCAAACTTATGGGACACAATGAAAGTCGTTCTAAGATGCACTGAATGCTTACATTAAAAATAAAACAAAACAAAACAAAACAAAACACAAAACACTGGTTGATGGGGGAAAGGCATCAGTGTTCCTTATGATATTCTGCTGTACTCATAGATCAGTGCCTTATCCAGTCATTATATGAAGTTTCTTCTTGCACCACATGGGAACAGATGCAGAGACCTACAGACATACATTATGAAGAGATAGTCTAAACAAGATGTCTCCTTCAAATGTCTCATCTCAGAGCTCAGAGGACCCCATAGAAGAGGAGGCAGAATGCAAGTGCCAGAGAGCATGGAGGACATTATGAGAAGGCCTTTTGAATCAACTAAGCAAGCCTCATATGGACACACAGAAACTGAACTAGCAAGCGCAAGGCAGACATGGGCGTGCATCAAGCCCTCGATGTATATAGTATAGCTTTCATCTTAGTAATTTTGTGAGACTCCCAAGTGTGTGACTGGGTCTCGGATTCAAGTGCCTACTCTTGGGTATCTTTGCCTTCTGTTACGTTGCCTTGGCCAGTGTCAGTGTGATGGTTTTGCTTTATTTTATTATATATCACTTTGTCATGTTTGGTTGTTATCTCTGAAAACCCCATTCTTTTCGACTGAGAGACAGAAAGGGAGTGTATCTAGAGGGGAGCTGGTGTGGATAGCCCTGGTGCTGTTTGTATTTTGATGCTAATTCTGCTTCCCCAAGAGGGGCTGCCTGGGAGGAGGAGTCAAACACATACTCAAGTGACTTCCTATGAGCCTTCCCCTAATGAATAAAGATTTCTAGGAACCAATCACTGGACAAGGGGTAGCCTAGACTTCCAGGTGGGAGGGGGAAGAGGAGAGGCAGGAAAAGTTGTCTTACTTTGGTAAGGGAAGAGCTTGAAGGACATTATGTAGCTAACAAGAGGTTCCCGGTTTAGATGGTTGATCCTCCAGGATTTGTCACAGGAGGAGTTCTAATTATTATAGTTTACAAAATTAGGATGCTAGTTGTTGTGCCCAGCGATTGAGTCACCTATTGATTCTGAACTAAGTGTGTGTGGTGTTTTCCTTCACGTGGTGACTCAACTGGATTCCAGAGAGAAAGGTATGGTGGCAAAGCGTGGGTTTGCAAGAAGTGCATGCACCCCAAAAGGCTGTGGGAATTTGGAAGTGTAAGGCTGGCACGGTAAAGACCCACCAGTGAAAACTTAGGGAGCTAGATGGAGAGATTTCAGAGCTCTGGGTCAGAGTCTCCGAGAGTTGAGAACAGGCTGGCCAGCTCACTGGTGCCTGACCAGTCAGCCTGCCAGTGCACTGCCGGCTTAGCATGGTTTGCCTTTTTATATATCATTCTACAGAGATCGGAGAAAGTGAGGCAGCAACTAAAGCAACAGATAAAGGGTGATATGGCTAAATGGGACTATCCCAGTTGCATACTCTGAACAGTGAGCATTGTGACACCCTATAAGGGACAGTTCAGAAAGAGGTTAAAATTTTATTCAAACGAGATATAAACATGAAACAATTTTAAAACACTGTAACTCACAATAAAACATGAGGTGAGACTGTGTGTGGCAGGGTAGAAATGTAAGTGAGTAAACATTTTATCTTCACTGGTTTCAGATCTCCGCTCTATCATTAACTGGCTCACTGTTTGGAGTCAATAAAATTTCCTCTCTGGACCTCATTTTATCTCCATATAAAACATTGAGTTTAGCTCAGTTGATCTCTTAAAAGCTTGTAATATTAAATGTTCTACAATGCATGGTCTAAATTAATTCAAAATAGCAGATATTTATTGATTGTAGCCTTTAAGTAACACATGAAGCATACAGCTTTATTAAAAATCTATAGAAGTTATAGAGATCTCAAAAATAAGAGTATTTACTAGGAACATTTTCAGGCAGAAGGCACACACATCTAAGCAAATATTACTAGCTCTTCAGACCACTGCAGAGTTATATAAAAATAACATTGAAGAATGTTACAGAGTTTTGAGTTTTGGGTTTTTTCCAATGTATTAGGTGATATCAATGTAATTCAGCTGTGGCATGGTTCCTAAGAATAATATGTCAATCACTGAGCTTGATTTTATATACATACAAACATCATAAAAATTTCATTAAAACTAGAACAAAGTTGTTCATCTCAAAACAACTTCATAGTTTGATTGTTTCATGAAGATTCTTATATCCAAACTTACTAATATACTAATCTATTGAACTTGTGTGGAAATCATTCAATTTAAAAAATATTACCAAAAATTCCCTTTGAAAAGAAAGTATTCATTACTTCTAGATTTAACATGTAACATGGTAATATAATATCAATTACTTAGCATTATCTAAACCTATAAAACAATGTAACCATTCTATATTTTATGACTAAAAATAACTCTCTGTTTTAAAGTATCTTATTGCATATAAAAATTAATATTTACTGGTTCCAAAAGCACATCACATTTTTGAGCTCTATTCTACTTTCACTGACTGCACTTTATAACCTGACTCTCAGGAAGACTTTGCATGTTAACTTAAGAATCTTGGTGCCTTACAAAATCATTGTGAGATGGTGAGGACACCCTCACTGGCTCAGTGCCACATGTGCATTTCCCACACATTTTGCCAAACGCTTTTATTTCATAAGAATGCTATTGGAGAAAAACCACTAATTTTGTTCTGTTCTTGATTTGTCCATATCCAGTTCTTAGAAAATGATAAATGCCTAATTTGTACTTGGAAACATGTTTCTCATTAATACTAATATATTTGCTAATGTGCATGATAGACCATTTTTAATGGTTAAAATCTAAATGTGTGATCTGGACTTTTAAAGTCTCTTAAACTGGCCACCCACTGAGCAGTGTAACCAGATGTCTAAGGGCACACATTCTAGCTGTGGTTCCAGAGGTCTAGCATCACATCAAAAATACTCTGAATCTCTGAATAAAATTACACTGTTGCTAGGTGTGGCAACTCATGCTAGAATACCAAGCTGAAGCAGGGGGCTCACTGTGAGATCTCAGTCAGGGCTGAAGCGGGAGATTGCTATGAGATGTAGGTCAGGGACATTTTTTGCTGCAAAGTAACACTGTGTCTCGGAAAAAAAACATTAAAATAAACAACAAAGAATAAAAAATCAATTACTGAACAGCATATGTATTTATTCTGCTGTGTGTATATTACTGCATATATATTATATAGGTGCATATTTAGGGTAACACATGATTCTGCATAAGGAAGCCTTTCTGTTAGTTCACAGTGCAGGGATTTAGTGTTTGATTTACAAAAAGGGTTTCTGTTTATTTGTCTCTCTGTTTGCTTTTGTTTTTCTTATATTACCATCTTAATTACCTAGCTCAAAAGTCTTAATTACATTTCACAAAATATAAGCACTACTTTTGTTTTTATGAATATATGCAATACAAATGCCTACTATTTTGAATTTTAGAGTGTAACATTACTTTAAAAATCCTACATGTCAGTCTGGCGGTTCCTCAGAAAATTAGACATAGTACTACCGGAGGATCCTGCTATACCTCTTCTGGGCATATACCCAAAAGATCTTCCAACTGGTAATAAGGACACATGCTCCACTATGTTCATAGCAGCCTTATTTATAATAGCCAGAAGCTGGAAAGAACCCAGATGTCCCTCAATAGAGGAATGGATACAGAAACTGTGGTACATTTACACAATGGAGTACTACTCAGCCATAAAAAACAATGAATTTATGAAATTCTTGGGCAAATGGATGTATTTGGAGGATATCATCCTTAGTGAGGTAACCCAATCACAAAAGAAGTCACTAGATATGTACTCACTGATAAGCGGATATTAGCCCAGAAACTTGGAATATCCAAGACACATTATGGAAAACAGAAGAAAATCAAGAAGGATGAACATTTGTGGATACTTCATTCCTCCTTAGAATGAGGAACATAACTCCCATGAAAAATTATAGGTACAGCGACAAAGTTTGGAGCTGGGATGAAGGGATGGACTATCCAGAGAGGACCCCATTCGGAGTCCATCCCATCATCAGCCACCAAACCTAGATACTAATGCTCATGCTCATGCCGGCAAGATACTGCTGAAGGGTCCCTGAAGGGTCACAAGCGGCCTCTTGTGAGGCTACGCCAGTGCCTGGTAAACACCGAAATGGATGCTCACAGCCAGCTACTGGATGGAACACAGGGTCCCCAATGCAGGAACTAGAGAAAGTACCCAAGTACCTGAAGGGGGCTGCAACCCTGTAGGTGGAACAACAACAGGAACTAACTAGTACCCCCTGGGTTTGTGTTTCTAGCTGCATATGTAGCAGAAGATGACCTAATCGGCCATCAGTGGGAATAGAGGCTCCTTGGTCTTCCAAACTCTATATGACCTAGCACAAGGCAAGGCCTGGGCCAAGTAGTGGGAGTGGGTGGGTAGGGGAACAGAGGTGGGGGGAGGGGTATGGGAAACTTTCGGGATAGCATTTGAAATGTAAATAAAGAAAATAATTATAATAAAAAAAAAAATAAAATAGCAGATAGCAGCTGTTACCCAGCTATACTCCAGCCAGGTTAAGATAACTGATGGGTGCATTCTCTACCATAAGACCATTTATCTATTGGATGCTGGCCCAACACCAGAGTATGAAAATGTGAGGTTTGGAATTAGATCTGTGTTCAAATTCTAGCTCTGTCTCCTTCCATCATTTGCCTATAAATGACTTGTTCGAATAATCCAGACCTTGTTTTTCTCATGATATTTTTACAGATGTGCAATAAAAATATGCAATGAGTCTGCCTAAAAAAAAAAAAAAANAAAAAAAAAAATAAAAATCCTACATGTGTCAATTAGCTAAAAGAAAAATTTCTGGTCACCATATATGCACATATAGAAATGAATATATATTTGAACATTTAATTTCCCACCTTGTCCATTTGGAGACTTTAAAAGTTAGCAATGCATAACTGAGAAATTTTCATTTTTTTTCTTACTGAAAATCTAATTTCCCATAAAAATGGGAATTTAAAAATAAATTATTAGCAGATAAGTGTGTGTGTGTGTGTGTGTGTGTGTGTGTGTGTATGTGTGTGATGCATGCATGTGCACTTGTGTGTGCATCCATGAAATGAAAGGCCTATGTCAATTGTCTTCTTTTGCAGTTCCTATGCAGTAGAGACAGTATATTTTCAGAGTCCTCTGTCAACCTTGAAAGATTTTCTTAGCTAAACTGAGTAACCAGAAAGCACTGCTTTGATTCTGGAGCTTGCTGTTCATCTCTGCTCACAGTGTTGGGGTCACAGACCTGCACTTTGCTCTTGCATCCTTATATCAATGCTGGGGATCCTAACCAGCTCCTCGTGCTTGCACAGTAGGCACTTCATCCACTGAGATGTGTCCATGCCTTGCAGTTGCTCTTAAAATACATGCTCTTGGAGTCTAGCATGGCCTGGAACTCACTTTGTGGTGCAAACTGCCTGCCAAATCATGAATCTTCTCCCATTAGTCTTCCAAGTGCTGGGATAATAAGCACATGCTACCATGACAGAAAACAATGATTCTTCAGTTTGTGTGCATATAAGCAGTATGAATAATACACAAAATAATATTTGAAGTTAAAAGCTGGAGTAACTACCTTATTCTCCTGACTACAGATGTTCTCCTATCTATATAATGCTATGAAAAACAAGAGGGACATTACAAACATTTGTTAAATAAAGAGTTGTAGTCTGTGCTTTTCTCAAAATACCATTTAAGTCTTTGCTGGTACAATTTAAATACTTTTTCCTCATTTCTCTTACATCTTTACTTTCTTTTAATTTAACAAACTCAAAGAGGTTGTCCTTAATAGTCTGGGACTCTATAACAAGTTTCTATAAGGAGTGAGGAGGGAAGGACCTATCTCCCTTGCTTGCCCATGCCACTGCATGGGCGACAAGTGGTGTAGCCAGCTTTTATCTCATTGGGCAGGTTTGCCCGTGCCACTGCACAGCCGACAAGTGGTGTAGCCAGCTCTCATCTCATTGGGCAGGCTTGCCCGTGTCTGTGCCTCTGCCTCTAGGGTCGGCTCTATTGTACTGCCCAGAGTGAGGTAAAAGACCCACACCCCGAGTGCTGCAACAGATGAGAAACAGGGCCAGATCTCCTGCTCTCATGACCCCAGGGCCAGGTCTTCTGCCTGCTGCATGAGTGAGGGGTGAAGCTGGAAAAGTGTATATCTCCCAGGACCATGACACTTCAGGGACACGAGTAGTAGGGCCAAGCTTCCCACATACATTTCCCTTGGTGCCAGTTCACCCACTACTTCTGGAATGAGAAGTTCTCCCTGATCTCCCTAGTACTGCAGCTGGCTAGGGACAGGATCATCTCCTGCTCTCAGACCTCTAGGTCTAGATCTCCCACAATGCCCAGGTGAGAGATGGGGCTAATTCTGCACATACCTTGGACATCAATGTGTCCGCGGGTGGCAGCCCAGACCAGGTTCATCAACCTGGTCTTGATGGTAACAGAACCCTGCTGTTACAGGGCCAAGGAACCAAATATGGCTCCCAGTGGCATCACAGATCAGGACGCTCCCATGGTCCTAGATGACATTATAGGCTACTCACATCAGGCTATTCCTCATTACCCTTGAGTCTTTAGTTCTGCCTCTCTTCATTGTGCCCACATGCTTCTGCTTTTCTTCCTCTTCCATTTCACTACCACGAGTGTCTGGGTCATCTCAGCAGTGGTTTCAGGAGTTCTATGTCCCACTAGTGCATTGTAATGCTAGGCAAAGATCATCTCAGGCACAGTCTTTTCCCCCTCCCAGGCCTGTGTGGAAATAGACTGGTAGTCATCTCAGACTAGCCCCTCAACCAGTCCACTTGAAGTGGCCTCTTGCAAGGGTCATCTGTCTGAGGGCTCACTCCTGCCTGGGGCCAGTGGCCTCAGGTAGAGCTCTTGTATTCTCCAGCTTGCTTTCTATCTGGGGAGACTATTTGGTGCTTCCTGGCACCTTCCTGCTTCTTGTCTCAGACTTCCCGTTTGTCCAGGGGAGTGTTAGGCCACTAATCATTCCAATGTTCACACATCAGAACACTGAGTGTAGAGATAGGCTCACTTCTCTCTGTCACCTACTGATGCACGTGTGACACAGAAGCCTGCAGTGACTCTAGGGACAGGTATGTTTACCATTTTTAAAAGCTAATGAAAATGTGCATTATAATGAGGTTTATGTGCTTATTCATTTTTACATAAAGGGATAAGTCTTAGCTAAATGCTTGATACTGTAAAATGAGGAAGATCTAACATGTTCCAGAGCTGCTCGGTACATCAATTTTTATCATCACCAATGTCTTTTCACATAAGCACATAGTACAGAATGGCAGAAGTATATTTAAGACCATTTCAGAAAATTTTGGAGATACTGCTGTAATCTTAAGCCAAAATTCCCTGAATGACTGTTTAATGAAAGTAAAGTCAACAACTCAAATAACGATTTTTAAAATAAAACATTCTAACCCAATCCAACTTGATACCTGCTGATGAATGATGTAAGGAAATATTAAAAGTCGTTCTTTTTCATAATTAAACCTTTGCACTTCAGTGAAAACAGAAAATGTTGTGCATACAGTAAACCACTCTAATTTATAGCGTGCAGCACTGTCAAATCTGACCTGAGGTTTTTCAAGTTGAATCTGTTGACTGGTGCAGTGGTGTGATGGCACGCAGGGCACAAATCAGTGTGCCAAAGAGAGCTGCAGCAATGCCCTGCCATGTGGCAAGGACAAGGACTCTAGAAACTCCACAGATAAATTAGTTTTGAATTAATTTTTCTTTGTCGAAAATTCAAAAACTTTTATTGTTGTTGAATATTTCACAATCCCTCACATTCTACTACAGGATCCCAACATGGGATCAGAACCCACAGTTAAAGTCACAGTGCTCTGGACATAAGCCTTGGTTACAACTCTCCACACAACAACCTTCAGGATATCCATTTCCCGGTTTACCTCTCTTTGTAAGTGGGATAGAGGTTACTCGATTATCTATTATGATGCCTACGGTCTCTTCTTGAGGGTAGCCACTGTCTTTTTTAGTCACTAATCTTTGGGATCAGATAACCGATGTTCAAAAGCAAAAGCAGATGGATGTCTCAGAGCAGAGAACAAACTTACTATTTCTCTCCTTTATTTCCCCTTCAGAATTGATCTTGTCTCAAGTGGTTGTTAATATTCAACTTCCTCTTACTGTGCAGTATTATGGGAGGGCATCAATCACATCTTTATTATCTATTTTTAAATTTTCAGCAACCAGCTATAGTTTCTGAAACATAGTAGGAACTTAGTAAATATCTGTTTATAGTAGGTTATTTTCTTTTAGCTCTTTAAAAAGATAGTATATGACATTATATTTTATAGGAACGTTTTTTGATCACCTCTATTTCACCATTACCTAATAGCATTTTTAATATGGAGAAGACACATTGGTGTTAATTGACCTCAGAAGGGAAGACCTCATATTAAATGGCAATGATAGGAAACACTACATATTACCAACACTAGTAGAAGGTACCTAATGTGGATCATTCCTACAGCATGTTTATGTTCAGGGTATAAACATCATTTTTAAGTTACCAATGTTATCTTTCTTCAGAATTTCATGCTGACTCCAAAATGCAGAAATACTTGTTAAAGAATATCTGTGGGTACTGTGTTACTAACCGAGGGTAAATAAATCATTTACAAGCTCAAAACTTGAAAAAAAAAATGACAAATCCTTATAGAAGCAATGAAAATAATCACCATCCCAAAATTCTGTAATATATTTTAAGATGAGGGTTGAGGAGGCATCCTCAGGGAATTTTCTTCACAGGAAAGGCAAAGAAATCCCCCATAAACTTTTCATGCCACAGTACTAAATGTTAAACAGTTTCACGGCTGGCTGGAAAATGTATTCTCTTTTTCACTAGCTAAATATTTCTCTGAAGCTCAAATCATATTTTAAAAATTCTGCTATGACACCCTCCTTCAGGATATAGCTTAATAGATCTTCAGCCCCTGTCGCTCTTCTTCAGTCCCATGAGGAATATCTGATCCTTTCCCACTGAATCTCTTGTGTTTTTTAGACACAATAAATGCATAGTCTGTCTCATCTAAAAACAATTCTCATTATGAAATTGAGAGACCAAGATATCCTGCCTTAAACAGAGGTTATCTAGTGGGAAATGACACTTGAAAATACAAGTAGGTGTCTCATTGTGGGGTAGTTCATGAAATTTGATGGAACAAAATGAGTCCTGCTCAGACTTGTTGTCACTTCTTGACCATGCTGTGATCATTTCATGCCTTTCATTATCAGATGAAAGTGAAGGATTCTTGGAAAGTTCTATAATTATTGCATCAGCAACATCAGCAACTAAAGCCGTTTAAAACATGATTGATAAAGTACTAACACGTCAATGATTTGGTGACTGTGTTGTATGATGGCGTTGGCATTCCTGAACTTAATAAAATGGTTATGTATTGGGAAAATATGGGTTCTTTCTTTTCTTTGTGCTGTTTTTTTTTTCTTTTTCATAAGGCAAAATCCTCAACAGCAGCTTAACCGAGCAGAGCAGTGGTGCCTTGTAGTCACATATAATAGGGTCTTTTTATTAATGTCACACTGAATTTGGAGTAGACATCTGTATGAAAACCTGATTCACATTTGGTGAATTTTCCATTAATTACTGAAAAGCTATCAATGGAAGGACTGTATGTTAATCATAAAAACCTATCTTGGCATATCCAAGACTTGGCTACTTTTTTCCCATTTTTATTAAATGCTCATAGGGGGGGAAATGAATGGCATGCTTTATCTGTGTTTAAGTACTGTTAATCTTCTTCATGAAAACTATAGAAAGCATATAGAATTTCTCAAGTATTTGCTCAAGGCATTTAAATATAAGATTCACCATATCTACAGGTGTTTAGAGTACCCTACACAGATATGACAATGCTTTTATATGAAAAAGTGCCAGAATAAATATAATCATTTATAGAATGTTCTAAGGTCTGGAGAAATTGCTCAGTACTTAAGAACATTTATTGCTCTCCTGAAGGATCTGGGTTCAGTTCCTAACACCCATACGGAAGCTCACAACCATCCATAACTCCAGTACCAAGGGTCCTGACACACTATTCAAATATCCACAAGCACCAAGCATTATTATGGTGCCCATAAATAAATGCAGGCAAAACACTCACACATATAGATATAATGCAGTATATAATATATATTAATATAAATATGTGGAAAAATAAATTTCAATTTGATGTTTACATTAATATTTCATTTTAAATAATTAATCCCTACCTAAGTTCCTTATTACAATGACTAGTCTATACTTTTTAATGAAAATAGATTCTTCTCTCATACAATACATCCTGACCATAGTTTTAACTTTCTCCACTTCTCCCAACTCACACCTCCCCCCTCCTACAGATCTACTTCCTTCCCACTCTGTTTTCCTTCTGTAAGGAGCAGACCTTCTCAGGGCAGAGGGGAGGGTATAGGAGACTTTTGGAGAAGAAACTAGGAAAGGGGATAGTGTTTGAATTGTAAATGAAGAAAATATCTAATAATTTTTTTTTAAAGAGACAACAACCAAACAGGACAAGCCATGAATGTGTCCATGAGCCTACTGGCAATGAGCTCAATCTCTGGTTCTTCTCTTGTCTTACAGAGTTTAGGATAAGGCTTAAAATGGCAACTATCTACCTAAGCTTGGTTTCTTTTTCTTCTGTTGACCAGAAGGGTTCATCACCTTCCCTGTTTCCAACAGGAGCATTTATTATGTGTTCCCCTGCATCCCAGTATCCCTCCAAGTTTTCCTTACCACCCTCTACCATCTTTTATGTAGAATAAGCCCAAATTGACTCTGGGGAAAAATTAAAATAACATAATTTAAATGAGTTTAGATGTGTGCGTCTATAAGACCAGCACTCAGGAGATCAAGGCAGGAGAATCATGAGTTTAAGGTTAATTTGAGCAGTACAGCTAGGCTCAAACACCACTAAGTCAAACTAAACAAATGCATTTTTCTTTTAATAAAATTGGAACATTGTATAAATGTGTGTATGTATATGCATAATTCGTTTGATCTTCTTATAACCCCACACTAGAATAAAAATAGAAAGACTATAATTAGTTCAAAATATGAATAATGCTTTTGAAGGATTATACTTTGCTCAATTTATAATTGTTTCATATAAATCTATAGAAGTATTTGGGAAAGAAGTTATCCAGATCTCAGATTTTTTAAAATTTTTATATTATATTATATTATATTATATTATATTATATTATATTATATTATAGCAACAACACACTGTTTGTATTTACCAGAATGTCAGTTTTCCGGAAGGGTGCAACACCAGAAGTTGTGTTCACTCTGCAAAGGCTGTGGCATTTGTATCCAACCAAGACATAAAATAAAGTAGCCTGCTCTTCTGCCGAGGCTTTGATGTATTACACATCCACATTTCCTCAGTCTATTTCACATCCACTAAGGAAGGTTTTGAATTTGCCTGAAATGCAAGTTAATG
This sequence comes from Mus pahari, assembly GCF_900095145.1. Lineage (NCBI taxonomy): Eukaryota > Metazoa > Chordata > Mammalia > Rodentia > Muridae > Mus > Mus pahari. The sequence goes on from NC_034609.1 coordinate 689,855, forward strand.
TTGATTTCAAATTATGTACCAGTAACTGATGTTTAATGACACTAATTACTTCTAGTTAAAGCAAGTTCCTGAATCTGTACTATTGTGAAAAATACTAAGTTCACCAGGAAATTGGCCCAATGTCAGAGGTTTGGCCAAATTAATATCAGCCCTTAAACTTTCTTCTGATTTTACCTTACACTGCTCTATACAATGATAATGGACAAACATTCAAAGAAATTACAATATATATATAGTAAAGTTAAGTGATAAACAATCATATGTCATTATGAGATATTTCTTTAAAGGTTTTTAAGAAAAGAAAACACACAGTAGTTTGATCATTATCTTTAATAATATGCACCATATGTTTATACAAACAGGACTTATAAAAATAAAAATTTGGCTCCCCCAAAGCAAAAGTATGTGTTGGAATTGAGATTGGCTACAAATAGGGAAAGTAATGTATCCTGCAATGTTCTGTAACATGGGAAAGTAAACTCGCAACCCCTATATTTGAAGCCAGGAGTTCTGATCCAAAAAAGTAACTAGAGGCCCATCTCACTTAGAAACAGATACACATTCTAAATTAAACATTAGAACACAGGAGTCAGCAGTACACTAGAAGAATAATTCACTGAGGCCAAGTGGGATTCCATCCAGGATCCAGAAACCGATTCAATATTTCAGAATGCATTAATAATATCTAGCATATTAATAAGTCAAAGGAGGAAAAAACAAATGATGTCTTCAACATATGTTGATGTGACATTTGAAAAATTTAATTACCCATTGCTGATTCAAGAAGAAAACATCTTTAAAAATAAGAAGAGAAAGAAGTTTCATTTAGATGAAATTATGTATTTCAATTAAAACTTATATGATGAAGATGGAGATTCTGGAGGTATTACATGTAATGCCACAAATACAACATGGATTCCCAACTACTATTTGAAATGTTCAGGACTAATGACATGTGGGAAGTATTGGTACAAAACCTGAGAAGGCAGCACTCCATGCATTTGCTTCATGGCATGGACTGAGAGCCTCCTGAGTTTGGCCATATTTCTCATGATGCCCTGACAAGAAAATGACCTGGCTATGCTCCAAAGGCTTCCATTCAAGTCCATGCAGGCACATGTGGAAATGGAGAAACTGTGGCAGAGCAGCAGCGGCCCTTTCAAACTTCGTTGGCTATTAGTGTTCACTTATGTCTAAGTTAACAATCTATTAGTAAAGATTATTGAATTTAAAACATTTTAGTGAAGGAGTGTTAAAAACCTCACTGGAGACTATTTTTGATTAATAAATATAAAAGCACCTTTTCAGGAGAATGATTGTATTGTTCAATTTCCATTGTCAATGTTATTGGATTGGCCATTAGTGAGGGAACCTTTGGCATTTCTTTTAGGGAGATTCTGGAAGGAATTAACTAAAGAGGAAATCCTACCTCAAATGTGAACAGTACTGCACTATACACTGTGATTATAGACAGAATAAAAAGAGAAGGAAGGAAGCCAGACAAAGTGACAGGCAGCATTTCTTTTTAATTTTTTCAATATTACTAAGTTTCTATATATGTGTACAATATTTACATAAGTTCCGCTCCTCATACTGCTAACTCCTCCCATGTCCCATATCCTCTATCTCCTTTAATTATTATTCTCTCTCTCTCTCTCTCTCTCTCTCTCTCTCTCTCTCTCTCTCTCTCTCT
>NC_034609.1:691607-693004 GCF_900095145.1 Mus pahari
TCTCTCTCTCTCTCTCTGTCTCTCTCTCTCTCTCTCACACACACACACACACATACACACATACACCACACATGCACACACACTCATACACTCTTACACACATGTGCACACATGTGCACACACACACACAGATGTACACACATGCACACTCAAATGAATAAATACATAAATACAATCTGCTGAGTCCACTTAGGTTATTAATATATTATGTTTTTAGGGCTGATCACATAGTATTGGATAACCAATTAGAGGACCCAACTCTGGAAAAACATTGATTTTCCCTCTCTTATTAGCTATGAATTGCCCATAGCTCGTCTAGATATGATAGTATGCCTAATATATGAACATGTGAGCAAGCATCCTAGTGTTTTTGATGCCATGACCTAAGAAGAACTTCCCCCACCATTCTGTCTCCACCATGGTGGATTATATCCTGAAACTGTGAGCCTTTTTAGGTAAAGCAAGGAGAAAAGTAACCACTTTCTGAACTGTGGTGGAAATGTACTATTATATGGTATTTAAAAATATTTTTAGCAGTTTTCAGACTCATAATACATTGTTATTAACTGGAGTCACCGAGTTGTACAATAGATCTCATGAACTTGTGTATCCTTTAGTATCTCCCAGTCCTTTGCCCACTCTGGGACCACCCAATATATACTTTTCTTCTATGAGTTCAACTGTGCATATTTCACATGTAGATGAGATCACATACATTTGTCTTTCTGTGTCTCACTTATTTAATGTTCTCCATGCTGTGGTAAATAATAACATTTCTGTTATTTTAAGTCTGAATAGCATTCCGTTTTGTAAATGTGCTATATTACTATTTATAGTTTCCATACCAACAAAGAAATCCTTAGAATATCATCAACAAATACATTGTCTTTTTTGTTTGTTTGTTTGTTTGTTTGTTTTTGTTTTTCTAGACAGGGTTTCTCTGTATAGCCCTAGCTGTCCTGGAACTCACTTTGTAGACCAGGCTGGCCTCGAACTCAGAAATCCGCCTGCCTCTGCCTCCGGAGTGCTGGGATTAAAGGCATGCAACACCACACCCGGCAACAAATACATTGCCAACATGTATCACATAAAAGAATGTAATGATAGCCTCAAGCAAAAGTATATCTTATATATTAATATAATAATGGAGAGAGCAAAAGTTTTTTTTCAAAAGAACTAAGGCACAGAACTCACAATCACCCACTCACAAATAAAACATGTTCAGTTTCACCAAACAAAACCTAAATGACTAGGAGTTGTAAACTTTTGGCACAAGTCATTGGTGTTCTGTTGAGAAATTTTTTTCCCTGTGCCTGAATCTTCAAGGCTTTTCCCCACTTTCTCCTCTATCAATTTCAGTGTCTCTGGTTTTATGTGGAGGTTTTGATCCACTTAGA
>NC_034609.1:694039-712492 GCF_900095145.1 Mus pahari
GTCTCTAGCTGCATATGTAGCAGAAGATGGCCTAATTGGCCATCATTGGGAAGAGAGGCCCCTTGGTCTTGTAAACTTTATATGACCCAGCAGAGCGGAAGGCCAGGGCCAATTAGTGGGAGTGGGTGGGTAGGGAAGCAGTGGCGGGGGTGGGGTATAGGGAACTTTCGGGATAGCATTTGAAATGTAAATAAAGAAAATAATAATAATAAAAAATAAAAAAAATAAAAAAATAAAAAAAGAGTTAAACTGCTACTACCTAATGTGAGTGGAACAGTTGGGTATTCTGATATGCACTGCTTACATTACACATTAATTCAATATAAACATTTGAAGACAAACATGTATGAATGTTTTAATTGCTATTTCTCTTTCAAATCTCATTCTATAATTCATTTTAGCATGTGCTTCAATGCAGTGCATATATATGCTTGAAAATTAAAGTATGTGTGTTCTTTTAAAGGCAGACATTATGGAGATATTAAATTTTCATGACCAGTGAGTGTGAATAAATTGGCCTACAATCAATATTTCTAAGAAGTATGTGGTGGCTAAACCCAATAAGGTCTTTAAAGCTAGGTTTTAAAAATGTACACAATAAACTTTTGAGTGAAAGGTGACAATTTAGTTTCTACAGTATGACTGATTACATTACTATTCAGAAGAAGACACATATAGGGAGGAGAGAGTATGATATGTCTTCATTTAGATCCATCTCTTCTGGGTCACGTTTTCCATTTTTTTTTTACTCCTTTTATTATTAAGTATATTTAATTGATGAATAAAATCATACAATTATATCTATCCATGCAGCATTGAATGCTTTGGTTTATGCATACATTAAGTAATGTTTAAGTCACAATGTGTAACCTTTAAAATGAAATAAAATTCAATAAACCCTATATTGTTATTATTACAATAAAATATTTTAAGATTTAAAACTTTCTTTTTGATAATGAATCTATTGAATACTGGTTTCCAATTATCTTTGAGAAAGGTTTCTTTTTTTATATATAGTGGTATGGTGAAATTCTAGCAAAAGTTAACTTTATGAACAAGTTAATAATGTACATTGTGAATTATTTATATGCACCTTGAAGCTTTAAGTCAGAGAGGGCAGCTCTGAATTTCTCTCCGTGTCAGAATATAATCCTCCCTCTGACTGTGGTCTTCTCCATATTAATGAGGTTCCACAGAGCAGAGTGTGTGTTCAGGTCTTGAGTGTGCTGGGTGCTCTTATTGTCACCTTCTGCAGGCTGATGGTGAGCAAAAGTGGATTCAGCTGAACAAAATTTAGTCACTCCTGGGGTCAATTGTTTCCTAGAAGAGGAAAGGATATACTTAGGGGCATTGCAAGAAGAATTATTACTTAAAGTTGTCTTCTTCCTGTAACCCCACACCCCTCTCTCAGTCGTAGAGGAAGTTTTGTGTTTGGGAAGATCTGAGATTTGATTCTAGAGTCCGTTTCATGCCAGTGTTGTCCTATCGGTTTCTATTTTGTTTGCAAGTTGTCATCTGAGTAATCATTGGTAGAGGTTGGGCTGAGGGTGAGCTGGGGGTGTGGGGAAGGAGGGTTCCTTTTGTCCTGTTTCCAGAGGGAGTGGATTCCAGTGAGCACTATGATAGATGCAGTAGCACAGCTTATTCCTGCTTTTTTATAGTTCGCCTGATCTGCCCTGTGCCTCAGATGGGGCTCACAGTAGACAAGAAGGCACCCACAACAATCATAGGTTCTTACAATTTTTCTTCCTAACTACCACTATAGATATGTGTCTAAACTATATGATGTCTTTTGTTACAAAAGGTGTGACTCAAATTTAGCATGTTGTGGTTTGTCTGTGTGCTGGATATTATTAAATGTTTTCTAAGTATTTAATTCTAAATATATCATTCATTTGTCAACAGTTTGGCACATTGGTTGAATCCTGTGGCAGGTGTACACACAGCATTGACTTGAATTATTTCCTTCCTAACCCTGTTACTAGTACTTTGAAAGGGTAAGAACCATTACTCCATGTCTCACCCATTCCCTGTAATTCAAAAACTCATTCTTCTCAGAGGAATGACCCTGTTTTCCTCAGGCTTGAAGAAACAATTGTATACTGAGCTTAAAAGTGTGTCAAGACACATTAAAGGCACTGGCAGACAATAAGGAAGCCAGACTCAAACATAAGCATGGCTTAGCATTTTGCCATGCAGCTTCTTCTGTTTCTAGGTTGGAAAACTAACCCACGGGTGGAACAGTGTGTTCTCAGGATGAAAAAGATAAACCCAGAAATTCTATTTTTATAGCACATGTTGTTGTAGCCACACATCATGTATGATGCTCTGGCTGAATATCACTAGTTCCTGATAAGCATTTAAATATTGCAAGGTCTCCTTTGATTTTGTTTTGGGTGGCAAAAAAACCTTAAGTGACAGAGATCTAATTTGAAATAACACTTGCCTGATCGAATTTCCTCTTTTCTTCCCATTTCCTTACCTGGAAATGTGACTGGTATTTCAGTTCAGAGATCACTAGGTGGATAAATCTCAAAAAAAGAATGATAGGGCTTAGGCTCATATGTGCTTTGTTTATGACTGCTGAAGATTCCCCTAGATTATTGTAATTTTTATTTTGAAACAAAACCTACCAGGAAATGAGAATAGACTCACTCCAAATGTAGCATAATGATATTGAAGGCGTAACAAGCATGGCTACAGAATGGAGTTTAAGGTACATGTAACTTTCTAGGGATGACACAATAGGCCTTTACAAACTGAGCAACTGAAGCAACAACAACAAAAATTATGACATCTAAAGGTCATAATCCCCAAATCATGGTTCTACCTAGTATGGTATGGTATGGTATGGTTTCTCCAGACTTATCTCCTTGGCTCAGCTTTCTGAGCTACCGTGTGACTCTCCATGATTTTGTGTGAGTGTGTGAGTATGTGTACATATTCCTGATATCTCTATCAGAGTATCAATCTTCCTGCTTATGCCGCCCTCCATCCTAACACCTCCATTTATCTTTAAAATACCTTAGCTCCATGTAGGTCTCTGGTCTATCCAGCCTCTGGTTCCTGGTCATCCAGGTAGTGTCAGAGCTGGGCTCCCTCTTATGGCATGGGTTTCAAACTGGACCAGTCATTGGTTAGACAGTCCCACAACCACAATCTCTGTGTCAGCTTTATGTCAGCACATCCTGTAGGAAGGACAAATTGTAGGTCCAAGGTTTTGTGTTTGGATTGGTGTCCCAAACCCTCCATTGGAAGTCTTGCCTGTTTACAGGAAATGGCTGGTTCAAGGCCTGTATCCTCTATTGCTAGGAGTCTTAGCTAGGATCACTATAAATAATTCCTGGGAGTTTTCATTGCTAAACTCAATGGGGGAAAAAAAAAAAGAATGAAATGATTCCTAATAATATAGTGCTATACTCTTAGACTGGTGCCTAGCTCAACAATCATCAGAGAGGCTTCACCCAGCAGCTGATGGAAACAGATGCAGAGACCCTCAGCCAGATAATTAGGTGGAGCTTGGGGGATCCTGACAAAGAGGGCAAAGAGGGAGAACAAGAATTGTAGGAGCCACAGGGGTCAAGGACACCACAAGAAAACCCACAGGAACAACTAACCTGGGCCCATAGTTGCTCACAGAGACTGAACGACAAACCTGGAAGCCTTCACAGGGCTCATCTAGACCCTCTGCACGAATATTACAGTTGTGTAGTATGGTCTTCTTGTGGACTGTCTCTGACTCTGCTGTCTTCCTTTGGGTCCCTTTCCTTCTGCTTGGTTGCATTGCCTGGCATTACTAGGAGAGGAAGTGCCTAGCCTTACTGCAACTTGATATGACAAGGCTGGTTAATATCCTTGGGAGCATTGCCTTTTTCCTGAAGAGAAACTGAGGAGGAATGGTTGATGGTGGGGTGAGAGGCTGGGGAGAAAGGAGGGAGAGAAAACTGATCAGGATATAAAACAAACAAATAAATACAAAAAAATGCCTAAAATGATAATAAAAAACTGTTATCTTTAAACAAAGTTACATTTTGTGGGTTGTGACTTGATTACATGAATCTCAGGTGTTGAGTATTTCAATCAAGAACAGATATACAGAGACAGGTTAAGAGAATGTGGCAATAAAATGCATTTAAATAATACAGGGCATCTATAGCAGCATCCAGAGAAACTACAGAGATGAGGGCTGTCAAATAGAGAAGGAACCGTCATCGGGGAGTCTCTTCCCTTCTTGGAATTATGATAGATCTTTCATTAGAATAAAAAATGGAGAGCCGGGCGTGGTGGCGCACGCCTTTAATCCCAGCACTTGAAAGGCAGAGACAGGCGGATTTCTGAGTTCGAGGCCAGCCTGGTCTACAGTGTGAGTTCCAGGACAGCCAAGGCTATACAAAGAAAAGCGTCTCGAAAAACCAAAAGAATTTGAAATGTAAATGAAGAAAATATCTAATAAAAATACATAAAAAAAAATATGTGACTCTGGAATACATTTGACCTCAAAAAAAGAGGGGTACAGAAACAAGCAACTATTGAATGAAATACAAAATCTACAGGAGTAGATATTGTGAAAAGTGTAATCGAAAATTAAAGCATTTTTTATAGGCTAATTTTGTCTCAGAAAATTCCCTTGCAGAGGTAAAAGTTGAAATATATTTTGTGGAGAGGAGGAAGTCTGTAAAAGGGCAAGCACATTGTCCATGGAGAATGATCTGTATGTCCAGAAAGTACTAGTGAGGGAAGAGAAGTTGAGCTCGCACTATCTGGATGTGTTTTTCAGTACTGGGGATTGAACCCAGGGCATTATGTATGCTAGACAAACACTTTTGCCTGTAAGCAAAATCCTCATCCCATGATTTCACAATTTGGAATCAGTAGCTTAAATACACACACACACACACACACACACACACATACGAGAGAGAGAGAGAGAGAGAGAGAGAGAGAGAGAGAGAGAGAGAGAGAGAGAGAGAGTACTTACTATATCTTTCATTTGTTTTAAACTAAATTTCACAGTATAGGACTTATGTAAACATGAAAAATGCAGAAGTGAGCGGATTGTATCTTTTCTATTTAGTGTTTAGAAATCTCTACATTTCAACATAAACAATATTGCACTTTTTTTCTGAAGGCATTCAAAACCCCTCATCATCTTTTGCCCAACACACCTCACATGAGAAGTGGGATTTTGTTCTTTGTTGTTTGGGATTTTTCTTTAGTTACAATTATAGTTATTTATTTATTTAGTGTGTGCATATGTATATGTGCGTGTGTACCAATGTGTGTGTTCATATTTGTGAGTGCGTATGTGTGCTCTTGTGTGTGTTTGTGTGTGTGTGCGTGTGTATGTGTGACATGCTATGCACTTTGGAGTGAAAGGACAATCTGTCAGGGTTACTTATCTCCCTTCATCGTGTGGGTGCTAGGGATCAAACTCAGTCAATTTCGGCAGCAGGACCTTTAACCATTCAGTGTCTTTCTGGACTGGTTGGTTTTATTTCAATATAATAGTTTAATATAATCTCATGATGTATCCCAGGCTGGCCTTGAGCTCAGAATTCTACTGGTCTTACATTCCAAGTTCTAGTACATACCTCATCATGCTGAGAAGTATTTCTTAGGAACAAATTTCCTGTCATTGGTTATAATAGTTTTGATTTCTTAAAAACTAGTTTGTGTCTTTAGAAAAGTATGGATGGAAGAGAATAAGCATCCTGGATCGACAAGAACCCCTTATTTCTTGTCTTTTGGAACTTGTTCAACAGAACCCTCAACTGGACCCAATCCACAATGTCTGGTGAGGGTTCTCATTTTTTTTTTTTTTAAATCTTAGACTGCTAGATCATTAGACTAGCTTGTTACATAGCTCCATCACTCAAATCTATGCTTTTAAAAAGTGAGACAACTTCTGCTTAGTCAGCTCACAGATACATCTATGCAGTTAGAAGAAGGATATTTAAAATAACACAAGTAATTTATATTCAGCATGGAACATATGGCAAGAACTTAAGAAATGGTTGTCTCATAATGATAGTCTAACTAAAACAGTCAACTAGTAAGGACATGAAATTCCAAGTTGATCCTATTACTATTCTCTTCTTAGGTTTGTATAAAGGAGAGAAACAGCAACCATAATCTGCCCACCGTAACGCTATTGTAACACTTCAGGCATGAACTACTAAGGACCAGGCCAATGACTAAGAAACGGAGCAGGAAGGATGTAAGACTTTGAAAATTAGAGAGACCAGTAGCTAAATATCAGAAGGAAGATCTCGCCTTGCAATGTTTAAGGCAAATATTGCCCTTATCCATGCGTATGTATATGTGCATGCCTGTGTGTAGATGTGTGTGTGTGTGTGTGTGTATGTTTGTCTGTATATGGTTGTGTTTATAGGATTTTCCAAAATGCTTAGACATTGAACAGTTCATTGTTTAGTCTGCTAGACTACTCTGTGGAATACTGATTTTTATTTTTACAACCTTTGTGGATTTCTACCCAGACTTTCTCTTAACTTCACTCTTCATTACCCTATTTAAACCCCTGCTAGCCACACAATAGAGGTCAGTGTACCTGCTACTTTTTACACTCATCTTTTCCCATCCTGTCCCTGTCACTACCAACAGAAGGACCCTTTCTTGCATATTTTGATACTTTCCCATATATAACACTATCTTTTCCACATCTGCATTCTAGGAACCCTTTATAGTGCAGAAAATTGACTCTGAGTAGCTCTCTGGATCTTAATATAAAAGAGACATGGTAGGTAGAGTGCTTAAAACATCTGATCTTTCAGTCTTCTTTTTATTGAAATGCCAACACAACAATTCAGAATTTCTTTTACCAGAGATGGATTCCACACTCTCTGTTGGATTTGGGTTGGCCTTGAACTTGTCTGTAAGTGACAGGAAAGACAGTTTGAAAGTTTCCATTTTAAACCTCAATAGCATCTTAGCTATTCTGGTTCTGAATTCTGACTAATCAACATATGGATGGTTCAGATATGGAAAGTGTTGCAGACCTGAACAGAATCAGCTCACTGTAGACTTGGACCTGGATGAACCAACTAATTAAACAGAGAACACTGTTCTCCCAGACTCACAAGCTAAAGAAAATCATGGTTAGGTGATGGTTCATTGTGCATCAAAAGCTCACCAGAAAAATGGGAAGTCTGTGAAGTTTCCTTCCCTTTATTTTTAAGGGGAAGACTCTAGACTATTTTGAATCAAGTCTCCTATCAATGCATTCCTGCTTAAAGAATAGATGATATAATAATAACCTATACGTGTTTTAAATTCCTGATGAAAATACAGTCACATCTAGATTCTATATTATTGACCTTGCACAAATCCAAATGGAATGACAGAAGTGTGTTGATTTTATTTAACACCGCTCTTGCCCTTATCCCATGTGGGTTCAGACATGAAAAGGATCTGGCAGGGCCCAGGATCCAGAAAATGTTCATTTTCTTGATGCTGTCAAGGAGAGAACATTGGTTCAGTGCCATTGCTGCTTTGGGGTCACAGCCAACCTGGGAATGAACAGCTGTTGATATTCAGAAAAATTCAGACAATATTTTGGAAGACTTTATTCAGGGAAAATTAAGAAGAAAATGGTGAGAAAAAAAACTAAATGAAAACAATTTTATAGCAAAAAGAAGTGCTTGAAAGTTTCAGGAAGTGTTTGATATACCTTATAAAATAATCCAGAGGGATAATATTGTCTCTACTAAGGCATTTAAAAGGCACAGTGATGGAAGGAAAAAGTGTGGGATCTGGAGTCAAGAGAAGCAGATGCGATGTTGGCCAGAGCTAGAGCTTTCCTGTGCCTTTGCGCATATAGAGAGAAATGGCTTCCAGCTCTTTATGGATGCTTGACAAATATTTCAAACACATTTGTGCTTAGTATATAAACATTTGCTGATAGAGGCAATGTCATGCATCTTAATTTTTCTTTGTATCGTCATGTCATCTGAAGCCATAGTTCTCAGATTTTAGAAGTCCCAGGGAACAGAAGCAGGCGGATGTGACCAGCTGTCACCTAGAAAGCTTGACATGGAAGAGACTTGAAGCTATTAAGACAATTTTACATCTCTAAATGTTACTTAATTTAGAATATTATTTTTATTTAAAATGGCATTCTATTAACATATAATAGCTTCTTATTGTCGAAATGAGTTAGATATGTACATTAACTCTGTGTTAATTTTTACTATTTTAAGTACTAAAAAGGATAGCCTATTCACAAACATTTTATAGGCTTCTCAATTTTTAACATAAAAAGGAAAATATAGATAAAAAACATTCAAGGCCTGCTATAAAGATAGGTGAGCTGTGTATTATATTTACTTCTTAAACTGAGCTAGTAATTAAAAATGAATATTCTTGTAGGATGATTCATTGTATACTGGTTTAGAATGGAAAAAAATTTCAAACTCAAAGTTCTTTTCACATTTTAATTTAATTTTCCCCAGTAAGGTATATACATTTTGAAAATTTATTGCTAAAATTTAAAACACAATAAAACATTTTACTTTTATTAGCATATATTAATTGTACAAAATAATGTGTTTATTATAAAATATTCTCGAAACTATAGAGTTCTCTGAGTTTTAACAAAGTACTGATTCATGTAACTATTATAAAACTCAGAATAAAAATAATTATTACTTCAGCAAATGCCCTTATGCTAATCTCCCATAGGTTCTTTGTCTATTTTGTGTTGCTGCAACAAAATACCTATAGTGAGTATTCTGTAAAGCAAAGAAATTTATTTTGGCTTATAGTTTGGAAGCTAGAATTCACACTCTGAGGGAACCACATCTGCTAAGGGTTTTCCACTGTGTCGTCACATGGTGAGTGGAGTCATGTGATGAGAAGGCTTTTTTCCCCCCAGCTATAACACATTGTACAGTTTTATTTAAAATGTGCATATGAAAACACATAAAAGTAGTGACATACAGTATAGCTGACTGAAGAAAATAACATTCGAATAAGATCTTTCTTATCACTCATAATCATCCATTGGATGGAGTACAAGGTCCCCAATGAAGGAGCTAGAGAAAGTACCCAAGGAGCTGAAGGGGTCTGAAGCCCCATAGGAGGAACATCAATATGAACTAACCAGTACCTTCAGAGCTCCTTGGAACTAAACCACCAATCAAAGAAAACACATGGTGGGACTTGTGGCTCTAGCTGCATATGTAGCAGAGGATTACCTAGTTGGTCATCAATGGGAGGAGAGGCCCTAGGTCCTGTGAAGGTTCTATGCCCCAGTATAGGGTAGTGCCAGGTCTGGCAATGGTAGTGAGTGGGTTGGGGAATAGGCAGAGGGGGGAGGGGATAGGGGATTTTCAGAGGGGAAATTAGGAAAGGGGATAACATTTAAAATGTAAATAAAGAAAATATCTAATAAAAAATAAAAACACACAGGAAAATAAATGCTTCAGACAAGAAAGTTAATCAAGAGGGCTTTTTATGGTAATGAGGGTCTATAAGAGTTGTCATGGTCATAACGAGCTTGCTTATAATGATCTCATCCTGGGATATTAAAAACACTCCCAAGAAAGTATTGTTTTCTTCCAAAGACTAGGAATCTCAATGAATTAATCACTTCCAAGAGTTCCCACCCCTATTTATTTATTTATTTATTTATTTATTTATTTATTTATTTAATATTTCTCTTTTTTGTTTTTGTTTGTTTGTTTGTTTTGGTTTTTCGAGACAGGGTTTCTCTGTGTAGCCCTGGCTGTCCTGGAACTCACTTTGTAGACAAGGCTGACCTTGTCCTCAGAAATCCACCTGTCTCTGCTTCCTGAGTGCTGGGATTAAAGGCCTGCGTCACCCGGCTTTAATATTTTCTTTATTTACATTTCAAGTGCTATCCCCTTTCCTCGTTTCCCCTTCAAAACCCCCCTTGTCCCCTCCCCCTGATCACCAACCCACCCATTCCTGCTTCCTGGCCCTGGCATTCCCCTACACTAGGGCATCAATCCTTCGTAGGACCAAGGGCCTCTCCTCTCATTGATGTCCCACAAGGCTATCTTCTGCTACATATGTGGCTGGAGCCATTAGTTCCTCCATATGTACTCTTTGGTTAGTGGTCTATAACCTGGGAGCTCTGGAGGTACTGGTTGGCTCCATTGTGGACCCTGTGCTCAGTCCAATGGATGGCTGTTAGCATCCACTTCTGTATTTTTCAGGCACTGTCAGAGCCTCTCAGGAGACAGTTATCTCAGGCTCCTGTCAGCAAGCTCTTGTTGGCATCCACAATATTGTCTGGGTTTGGTACCTGTATATGGGATGGATCCCCAGGTGGGACAGTCTCTGGATGACCTTTCCCTCAGTTTAGGTTCTACTAAATACCCCTCAGTATTGTCACATTGGAGATCAACCCTCTAGTTCTATCTTACTCTGAGCCCAAATCACATCAAAACCACAGAGGAGGTCAAACACCAACCAACCAGCGCTACAATTTGCTTTTTCTATGATGGTCAATAAAATTGAAACACACAGAACGTAACCTTTTAGCCTGTTTACCCAGCATCACTGAGCTGGTATCTGGGAACTGTGTCTTGTGAGTTCACTCCTTTTTATTAGGAGTACTGTTCTATTATTTGAATGCCTTGTTATATGTTTGTCTGTTTGCTGGCTGGAGGATATTGATCTTGTTTCCAATTTGAGCTTTTTATGCATAGCATAATATTTTTAATCCTCAAAAGCACTTTATAAAGCTCTAATTTCTCCCTGTTCTCACAGGTCTTAGAGGATAGTAGGGTTCTTGTTTTAGCAGCATGAAGGATGTGTGGTCATATTTCAGCACAGCTCTGTTTCTGGATGTTGAGTTTGTCAAACATGCTCTAATGTATCTGTTTCATCTGTATATCTTCAGTAACTCCTTGAGCCCCATCTTCTACCCATTTAAAAAACTGACTGTTTTTTGTTCATATCTTGGCTGTTTGCATATTCAACATGCAAATGATATCCCACACACATGGCTTACATGTTTTTGTCCAGTCTGTACCTTACCTTTTCCTTCTCTCAAAAGTATGACTGAATAAGAGTTTTGAAACTGGATAAAGTCTGTTCATTAAGGGTTTTTAAATTTTGAATTACTTATATTTCTGCTACCAGGTTTAAGAAAGTTCATTCAATCCAAAAACAGAGTTTCTTTGTAAAAATATTTTTACTTACCTAGATAGATAGCTCAGCTGAAGGTTTACAATTAAAATGTAAAGAGTTTATTTCTCAAAACCAATGCCAAAGCCTACCTGCCCAGCTTCTAAGTTAAAAATAAATTAATAAGAATAAAAATATTGTATGTTTGTCATTTATAGCTGTGATATAATTCATGTTTGTTTTCATATAAGGTTGGAAATAAAACCCAATTCTATATTCCTCTGACATACAACTCTTTTCAGTCACTCTTATTGAAAATGACTATTGCATCATAAATAGATTTCCTTTGTAATTAACTGATTATATGTGTGCAGGTCCCTTACGCTCACTAGTCTAAGTATTATCCTATTACACTGATAGCTATTGAAATTTTATTATATGTTTTAAAATTGAGTAGTTTGACTTTCCTCAAGTTTTCTACAATATACTTCTATCTTTACAAATCATACTGAATGCAGAGAAATTATTTTATTATTATTTATTCCCTTTATATCCTGATTGTTGTCATCCCTGTTCTTGGTCCCCGCTTCCAGATCCCCCATTCTCCCTTCTCCTCAGAGTTGGAGCTATCCTGGATATCCCTACCCTGGTATGTCAAATCTCAAATACAGAAAAATTTGATGTCTTTAAAATATCTTTGGATTTTTTCCTTTCTTATTGCAATAACCTGGGCTTCCATTTTAATAAAGACATGACTAGTAGCAACAGAACAGTTTCCTCATTTTCTGGTTTTAGGATGAACTCAGCAGACATTATGGCCCTAGACCCATTATCAGGCCATACATTTTCTCTTTGATTCCTAAAATTCTGGACAAAACTTGGAATGTTGTCAGATATATTTTCATAATCTGTAGTCATGTTGTTTTTCTTCCAAATAATTTTTTTCAATGTGGAAACAGTTTTGCTCACCTAGGCTTTGTCTATTTTATTCATATTCAATATTTCTGGATTTTGTTTAGAAGAAAACTCTTGTTTTCTGTTAGTTAAAGATACTGCTTTACAGTCTTCCTATCTTGCGTTATTGTCATCTAATTTCACCAAGGGAATGCTGACCTCACAAAAAAAGAACTGGACCCTCTTCCATTGGCTTCTGTTTTCTGTTAGAGTGTGGATGAAGCTTTTATTGCTGTTTCTTCAAAAGTCTGGTAGACTTTTCCAGAGATACCAGCGGGACCTGAAGGCTTCTGTTTTGGAAGGTTTTAAATTCTTAAGTCAACTACATGAGAAGCATAAGGCTCTTTGGTTTATTTAAATATATGAACCTATGTCTTTTACCACATTTCAGGAGTTTCCATGGTTCATTTTCAAGTATTATTAGAAACAATACATTTTCCTGTTTCTGTTTATCGATTGACACAAATCTTAAAACTTTTTACGTTGTTTCTCAAGTCCTCGAGACTCTCCTTCCTAATCAGATGACTTTGAGGTACCGACCTTCAGGTTCCAAGTTCAATAACTTCTTGCTTTTCATTTCCATTTTTTCTGTTGAGTCAATGCAACAAGTTTCAAATTTTGAATACACATAATTTTAAGCTCTAAAAACCTCTGCTGCTCATTTATGCCTTTTATTTCATTGATGAGACTCTTTATTTATTTAAATAATATTATCTGGCTTTTCAGGTAATTTTTTTTTCCTCTTAAGAGAGTTTTCCCTTGTGGTAATTTTTTAAATTTATTTTATTAGAAATCTTCTTCATTTACATTTCAAATGCTATCCCCAAAATCCCATATACCCTCCCCCCACTCTGCTCCCCTACCCACCCACTCCCACTTCTTGGGCCTGGCATTCCCCTCCATGAGGCACAAAATGTTTGCAAGACCAAGGGGACTCTCTTCCCAATGATGGCTGACTAGGCCATCTTCTGCTACATATGCAGCTAGAGACGCGAGCTCTGGGGGTACTGGTTAGTTCATATTGTTGTTCCACCTATAGGGTTGCAGACCCCTTCAGCTCCTTGGGTACTTTCTCTAGCTCCTCCATTGGGGGCCCTGTGTTCCATCCAATAGCTGACTGTGTGTATCCACTTCTGTCTTTTTCAGGCACTGACATAGCCTCACAAGATCCTTCAACAGAATCTTTCTGGCATGTGCAATAGTGTCTGGGTTTGGTGGCTGATGATGGGATGGATCCCCAGGTTGCTTTAAAGTTTGGTTTATATATCCCAACCTTTGTACTATCTAAGTGTGGTCATTTGAATACACTTGGCCCAGGGAGTGTCACTAATTGGAGGTCTGGCCTTGTTGGAGTAGGTGTGCACTGTGGTCCTGAGTTTTAAGACCCTCATCCTAGCTGCCTGGTAGCTAGTCTTCTCCTAGCTGCCTTCAAATGAAGATGTAGAACTCTCAGCTCCTCCTGAACTATGCCTGCCTAGATGCTGCCATGCGCCCACCTTGATGAAAATGAACTGGACCTCTGAACCTGTAAGCCAGCCTCAATTAAATGTTGTCCTTAGAAGAGTTGCCTTGGTTATGGTGTCTGTTCACAGCAGTGGAACCCAACTAAGATAATTAGCTCTGACATCTGAGTATTATCTTCCACACAAATGAGTGTCTTCCTGCCACTTCATATGCCACGCAAGTTTGGCTAAGAGCCTGGTGCTGTGCATATTATGCTATGATTCTCTTAGTGTTGCTTGTGTTACACCTTCTAGAGATGTTCATATTCCCATTCCATCACTCAGGTCAGCATTCCTTTGGCTTTGCTTCATGCTTGCAAGCAATAGCATCATGACTTCTGGGTGGTGTCAATCCTGTCATTTCTCAAAACATATATTATGCTTCCTGCTTAAAGCCATAAGCATGCACCTTGCAGTTCATGTTGACTCTGGTGCCTCTCCTGACAGTGACTGGGAATTCTACTCTTCAGTTCAAACAGGAAGCCTCAACTCTAAGTTCCTTTTATGCATTTATTTTTGCAACTCTTTCCAATTGCTAAGCCAAACTGCAGTAAAAAAAAAAAAAAAAAAAAAAAAAAAAAAAGTAAGAAAGTAAAACCATAAACAGCTGGTGCTTACCCACAAAGTCCAATCACTGCAAAGGAACCAATTCCACTGGAAGACTTCTCTTTATCACTGTTGGGCTCCTCTGGGTCCCTTTGCCACTGCTGCTGCTATGGCAGACACTGTCATTGCCACCAGCACTGTGTTGACTTGAGGATGGGCATAGAAGTAAAGGAGCAGAGAGGAAGGAGTGGAAAAGAAAGTGTAAGAGGATAAGAGATTTCTGCCTTTGTGTGAGCTTGTCTGATATCTTCCTAGCCAGAAGCCAAAGCTTTGTCCTAAACTTTTGCCTGTCTTTGAGAATCTCTACTTCTGAGTTTTGTGCCACAGCAATCCATGTCTGGAGATAACAGAGGAGAAAATAGTGCAATCCACTGATGATTCAGTGGCATTTGGAGTCCTGCCCTTCTCCCATCTTCTTGCTGCTGTTTGCTTCCGAGAAACTTCAGATGCTTGCCCATATATTCTGCTCATGACTTCTAGAATGAATGAAGAGACAGTATAATGTTTGCACTCAGTCTTACCTGAAACCAGAACCACAGTGTATCACTTTTAAAATTTGTTTTTTAATCTCTAAAGAGACAAGATGAAAATATCAGAGCTATTCAGAGAAGGTACTGTGACTTCACGACTGTGACTTCTGCCTCTGTGGCCTTTGCTTCTTTTTGTTTGTTGGCTTTTTAATTAATTTATCTACTTACATCCCAAATGCTAGTTCTCCTCCAAGTCCCCCATCACAAAGACCCTCCTCCCATTGACCCTCCCTTTTTTCCTCCAAGTGATTGGGATACCCGGGGTATAGGTGCAGACTCTCCTACTAAGACCAGGCACGACAGCCCTGTTGAGAAACCAATCCCACAGTCAGTCAGGCTATAGTTTTAGGGACAGCCCCTACTCCAGTTGATGGGGGCCCACGTTAAGACTGAGCTAGACATCTGCTACATATGTACTGAAGACCTCATTCAGCCTGTGCATGCTCTTTTGTTGGTGGCTCAGTCTACTAGGGGTCCAGGTTATTTGACTCTGTTGGTCTTTCTGTGGAGTTCCTTTCACCTTCAGGGCCTTCAACCTTTCTGCCAACTCTTCCATAACAGTCCCCAATCCCTGTCCAGTGTTTGGCTGTGGCTATCTGTATTGTCTCAGTCAGTTGCTGGGTAGAGCCTCCCAGAGGGCAGTTATGCTAGGCTTCTGTCTGCAAGCAGAAAAGAGTATCATGAATAGTGTCAGGGACTGGTGCTTGCCCATGGGATGAGTCTCAAGTTGGGCTGGTTATTAGCCAGCCATTCCTTCAGTCTCTGTTATGTCTTTGTCCTGCTTTTCTTTTAAACAGGACAAATTTGGGGTTGAAAGATTTGTGGGTGTGTTGGTGTCCTTATCCCTCCACTGGAATACTGGCTACATGAGGTAGCCTCTTTAGGTTCTGTATTCCCTCTGTTATGAGTCTTGGCTAAGGTCACCCTCTTGACTCCTGGGAGCCTCCCTAACCCCAGGTCGTCTTTTGCTTCTTACTAATGACACTGGGTCAGAGGAGCTCCCTTGTCTTCAACCAGGAGTTGATTCTCTACCTCATTTCCTCTAGCAGTTGAGTTCTATTTGGAATGTTCAGATACACCTGCATTAAAAGTTAATGGTATTGGGGTAATGGTGGTGCATGCCTTTAATCCCAGCATCCTGGAGGCAGAAGCAGGCAGATCTCTGATTTCAAGGCCAGCTTGGACTACAGAGCAAGTTCCAGGAGAACCATGGCTATACAGAGAACCCCCTCTCAAACAAACCAACAAAACAAAACCAAAACTAAAAAAATAATAAAAGTTAATGGTAAAAGAAAGAAATGGTGAAGAAAACTATGTTGATTATTTGGTCTTTACAGAAGAACCATTGTGTTAATATGCATGTTCAACCTGAGACCTTGGGAGCTACATACATCTTCTGTAGCTGACTATAGCTATGAACATGATCCAACACACCTTACTTAAATATTATGAGAAAGTCTTAGTGATTGTTTCGTAACTCAATTGCATGGTCCTCAAGTATGAATGTTTTAGAGGACAATGTCATGTTTTTCTCAAACATTGGTGGCACTGAGATCTGAGCTCCAGGTTGGTGGTTATCACAAGCTCGAATTTACCTACTAGGCTGCCTCCTACTAAGCTTCTAGCTTGCATTTCCATCTGGGGATGGGAACATGTCTTCTAGAGAATCAGCCCTCAAGAGCAAGAGAAATATTATCAGCAGAACATCAGCGACGTGTCTGGGAATGCTGCCAGTCATTGAGTCTTCCCTAAACAATGCTAGTAACTCGCATTGTTACTTGGATCAATCACTTGTCAGTGAGCAAGTTTGATCCTATCACTAAGGAGCACCAGACAAGAGGACCGTGATCCTACCACTGAGGAGCACCAGACAGGAGGACCATGATCCTACCACTAAGGAGCACCAGGCAGGAGAATCGTGAGCTCAAGGTAAGCCTGAACTGCAGAATAAGACCTGTTCAAGATACAACGACCCAAAATAATAACAAAATTAGTACATCATATTTTTGTCATTTTTAAGGTTTAAATATAAAGTGTATTAGTTGAATGTAAATTTCTCAGAAAGCTTACCCTTGACCCTATGTCTTTTCTATTTGGCACCATGAGAATCAGTTCTAGCATCACATTTTCATGGCAGCATAGGAAACATCTTTCATTATTCCTTAGAATGTTCTCTTTTCCAGGTAAGCATTCATTTTCATTTCTTAAAAAGATACTAAAAATTGTGTCAAGACAGAAATACCATCCATGTTAGGACATTTTGTGGTAGATGTCTAGAAAGTACATATGAGTTGCTACTAAGTTTTTTTTTTTCCAGAACATACTCTCAGGGTCATCCTTAAGAATAAATGAAAAAACTCCATTACTGTCAGAACCTGAGGAATATATTCCATTATGGGTTTGATTTTCTTCAATATTTAAACTGTTTATTTCAACAATAGTAGGCTGGGCATCAAAATCCTCCTATTCAGTTCACCCAATCACAGTTAATGTTTGTGCTTTATGATTATCTTTTGCCAGGGTGTATGTGTATTCACATGTGTGTGAACATATATACAAGTGCATGTGTACATGTGTGAATGTTGAGTAGAAGCCAGAGGTTGACATGGTTTTCTTTATCATTCGCTTTCCATGGTATTTATTGAGTCAAGGAATCTCTTAATCCAGATTTGACTAAGTCACTGTATCTCACTGGCCTTCCCTGAAGATCTTTCTTTGTCTTCAGAGCACTGAAGCTGCAGTCAGGCCACTCTACCTTCTGTTCATGTGGATGCTGGGGATCCCAACCCTGGTCCTCAGGCTGTGGGACAAACACTATCTGCAGTGCCATTATCTCAGATTTTCTACACTGAGAAAATCTGAACGCTAGCAAAACTTCTTAATTTTTCATCAATTATTTTATTTTTTAGTTTGCTCTTGCTGACTATAAAAGGTGAGAATTTTCTGTGTAGAAGCATATGTAATATAAATTAACAACAAGTTCACATTATACATTCCTTTTACAAAACTGCTACCCAGTGAGATAACCCAAGACTGCTGTGGATTCTAGGGGAGTTGTTTATACTTGTAAATAAAATATGTTTGAATTATTTTGCTGTGTATTTATTATTGTTATTTTACTTTAGTAAACTTGAAAAATCTAAAAATCATGTTGGATTATTGATTTAAGAAGAAACTAATTCGGTGACTGAAGGTTTACAAAAATGAAACTGGAATCTGAATTAGAAAAAAAAAATCAGTGTCAAGTAAAATTATGAACAAACATAATCTGCAGGGCCACAGTTAGCCATTGTTCTCACACCCTTCCATGTCCTTTGCTATAGCCTGTAAAAGTGTATGGCTCTTAATGAAGAAAAATGTCAGTACTATAAATCACTTTCTAAAGGTGTAAAGCTTGATTTTGTGGTCCATTTCTCAAAAAGGAAATAAAAATTTGGTCATTAATTTAAAAGCAACAGAACAATGGATGTGAAGTTTCTTTCATGCTTCAACCTATAACTTCCCTGAGATTCCCCTATTGGATATCTTTTAAATTCTGATGCTTTCAGAGGCAGTGTTACACACTGCCAGTCTGGAAATTTAAAACTTCAATTATGTCCACTTTTCAGCTGGGGAAAGTCAGGAAGTCATTTGCGTTGTCATAATTTCCCTTGTCAGAGCATGTAGAGAAAATATACAATATGGTGGACCCCAGGGCTCTGCAGTGTGTTTGTGTGTGTGTGTGTGTGTGTGTATGTGTGTGTGTGTGT
>NC_034609.1:712592-720875 GCF_900095145.1 Mus pahari
AGAGAGAGAGAGAGAGAGAGAGAGAGAGAGAGAGAGAGAGAGAGAGAGAGAGAGATTTTCTAAACGTAGATATCTGAGTAAATCTCATAATCTCAATAACCAATGTCTACAAAAAACTAATGCCATTGTGTAGAAAGATAAAGATGGTTATTTTTATTAAGATATCTTTAATCTTTTCTGTAATAGGTTGCACATCCAGAATCCCTTTACTATCCCCAAGCTGCCTGACTCCTCTACTTGGCCTGCTGCTTCATCTCTGTATGTAGCCCACAGGACTCCACCTCACCCTCATGATCCCTCCTTTCCCTGCCTTCTGCCACTGCCACCTTATTGATGTCTCTGTTTGCATGTATGCATGACTAGAGACAAGGACTGCCCCTGATATCACTCTGGCAAAGTCAGCAAGCTTCCTCCATCGTCACAATCATTTCTTTCTGGAAGGTATGTACTTGTTACCTTCTTAGTAATTATGCTAACATTGCATTCACTGGACTGTAGTGTCAGTGGTGAATCTGAGTGTGAACGGTGTACATAAGATCTGGTGACACACATTTCAGGAACACTACTGATTGTGATTTCACAGAAAGTGAGTGCTGAACAATTGAAGGTGGTTAAGAAAGGAAAGATTAACATGGTTTATTGAGTAATGGAAACCCCAAGGAACCCTCTTAATAAGGAAAAAGTGTGCTTTGACAAAAGATAGTATGACATCCCAGATCCTCCAATTAAATATCAGTTTCCTACTCTCAAGTGTGGCTTATTTGCTAGAGCTACAGTATAAGTTCAGGTCTTTTTTTCCCAGGAAACTATGACTATACTCTATGCTTCCCAACAGTAAGAAGTAGAGAAGTGTCTATTTTGTTACATTAGTGAGTTTACAACTGTGTATAATGATGAAGGGTGTTCAGGATGTTTGATGTGATATGTTAGAAAAACCCAGGAGGCATTATTTAGCTTTGGCCCCTGGGCAGGAACAGAGAATGACCAGTGGGAAAAAACTCTTTGATTCAAGTGCCAGGGTCTATGGAAAAGGTTATAGTATAAGAGACTTTTAGTCATGAATCAATGGTTTCTATTTCTTCCCTGCGTTTTCTTATAAACAGGGCAGCATCTTATTTCAGCTTTTTTACTCCTGGGCATATACCCAGAGAACTCCATGTCATACCATAGAGATAATCATTCTGTGCTTATTTCTGCTCTATAACTATAGCAAGGAGTCAGAACAAACTAAGATGCCTGGTGATACATAAGTGGACAGTACAAATATACTCCACAAGCAAAACAAAATATTATCTATTTCCAAAGAAAAATAAAATCACAGAATTTGCAGGAATCACAAATGGATGCAATACAGTGTACAATATTAAGGCTCCTCAATCTCAGAAAGAAAAGCCTACACATTCTTCACATGTGCCGATTTAACTGTAGAATGTACATGTCTATATAAGTAAACAAATGTACATGTAAGATCGGGATAACATTTAGAAAGCAGACAAAGAAAGAATACTAAAATAAGACAAAAGGTTTACAGACAAGTATTCAAATATGAAGTGTAGTTTGTGTGGGATCTTTGAGTGCTCTCTCAAGATGTGACTCATTCTCAATGCAAAATAAGCCCTTCAATGGACACTGTCTACATGTGATTCCATGGGCAGCTATTGTCTTACTGGGAGAACTGAATCCTAAATTCTGTTTTTCATTGGCTATTTTTGAAGGAAGAAGTTATTTGTAGGTAATACTAAGCTTATGTATTTTATCCTTTAGACAAGAATTATAGATAATTCAAATTACAGAGTGTGAACATTGTTAGAAGTATGCTCGAAATGTCATAATTTTAAAAATTCCCGGGAATACAGATTTATTGTTCCTAAATCTCAAAGAGTGATGTGTCAGGAATTTGAAAACACTGAGAAACTTGTCTGTTACTTTTTTTAACCGTATGTTATAATTCTAAACTGTGTCGCTGTTGATGAATGAATGCACTGCTTTAATATTTAATAAAGACCTGAAACTTGCTGGAAAGAGATTCAGTGTCAAAAAAAAAAAAAGAAAAGGAAAGACAAGATGAATATAAGGGAAGACACAGACATATAGCAGAATGAAGAGGAAATGGTGAGTGGGTCTCTTTGAGAAAGTTTCATTTTTCTCACTGTACAAGAACACCTTCTATATTGACAGCAGATCCAGTCAAGTCAAGTTTGGATCCGTGAGTGTGGTTTGTACAGAGCTGTCTTTAAGAAGAACCTTACAGTTACACAGCATTGAGCAAGTAACTTCCCCTCCAAATTTTAAGATAATTACGTAGCAGCCATATTCCTATGCACTGAGGAGCAGTCATACCAATTGCACGTATGAAAGTACTTCATCTACTTTCTTGAAAAGCTAGCCTTTGGCTGTGGTTAAGATACTCCCCCAACCTTCACAATCTCTCTGTCTCTCTTGGAATCTTTAGATTCTTTTGGTAAGTAAAGCCCTATCCTGCTCTCAGTTAGTTACTAGGATTTTTCTTAAACCCCAGCTGGCATGCTTGGCTCTTCTGACTCTCAATCCCCTGCGTAGTCATGGGCAAACCACTGCACCTTCCTCTTCTGAATTTTCTTGCTCTTAGCCTTTCCTGTTTTCCGGTCAAGAAGGTTGGGCCCCTATTCCTGCATCTGGTTCTGTGGGTAAGCTCTGCTGTGTGGGCCGTTGGTATCATCGCCGAATTGCTCTCCTTCCCCCACTCTGTGTTCTAGCAGACATAATCTGATCTTATGTGACAAGACCAATTAGTCTCGCCCACTCAGCCGCCTTCTGTCCCTCCCTCTCAGATGCTCTGCTCTTGGCACTCCACCTCTTTTAGGAAGTGAAGCTGGGAGCCAACTTTCCTAGCAGAATTCATTAGATGAATATGCAGGTCCAGATTGCATAAATGCTCAGATCCTCTAATGGGACTAAGACTCAAGTCTTCTGACTTGTCTCATGTTTTATGTTTGTCAGGAGATTTCTAGCCACAGAACTTCTTCACCAACTTGGAAAGATGTATGGGCAAGACGAGGGGACATGGAAGGTCCAGAATTGGTCTAAATAAAATACAACAAACACAAGCAGGTACTGCCACTATCTTTTTTATTATGCTAAGTTATTGACTACAGACTTTTGTAATCAGAAATCTGCTGATGTGACAGGTGGAGGTAGCCTCCAGGGTCAAGGTGATAGAT
The DNA here is from genome assembly GCF_900095145.1 of Mus pahari. NCBI lineage: Eukaryota > Metazoa > Chordata > Mammalia > Rodentia > Muridae > Mus > Mus pahari. The sequence goes on from NC_034609.1 coordinate 715,793, forward strand.
GGATGACACAAGTCATTGACAATCTATGGGTCAAGTAAGTCGCCCCATAGCAGAACAGGACCCCAAGGACAAGGCATAGAAACACAGAACAGCAGGTGGTATGCAGTTATGATTAGTACTATTATTACATGGCCAGATTGGAGCCACAAAAGCAGGGTACAGAAGGTACCAGGGAAACCTGGCCCATCTGAATATTGTGAGATCAAAGACAGAAAAGCTTAAGGTTATTTCCTTTGGTTTCTGCTATCAGAAGCAAATTTATATTTATAAGCACACACACACACACACACACACGCACACATGTGCACAGGCACATTGTTATTTTCATTACTTCTAAAGGAAAAATGAGTGCTATGTAATAATCGCTGTACTAATTAATTGTAGTAATTGATTGATGGCTGATAGGCTAAAGTTCAAAGCTAATGACTATAAATATAATCCCACATTATCTGACAGAATTGTCAGAAGTAATTATCTCTGGGGAACAGTCAAAGTAGACCATGAACAATTTATTTTTCAATCAATGAACATTAACAAAATCAATATCATTTTTTTTAAAAAGCCCTATTTTTCTGAATTCATCAGGGACAATGTTGCTTCCAACCCATTCCCCACCATCAGAGGTAGATAGGTAACTCCACATTTCCTCCTAAATTCACAAATACAAAATGACCAAAAAAGAGGTAGAGGAAGGATCCAGAAAATAAACACTTGTCTAAACAATAAAAATCTAATAAAACTTCCTGGGTCTGAGCTCCCAGATAACATAATAATATTTTGTATATAGCGGGGTTTTTTTCACACTGTTAATTTGAACTATAAAATTTCTTCATCTGTTGCCAAGACATTGCTAACAGGATACCCCATGACATTTAATGAAACTTCTCAGCCCCTCTCCTGATATAAAAGGCAACCCCATTACAGATCCTTTCACCTACATACAATGGTGCTCTGCCTGCAAGATAAGCTTGTGGGAGTGACCAACCATAATCTGATTTGACCTCATACCCACTTCACAAGATAGAACTCATACTCAACAGTGCTTTTTGACCAGGAACCAAAGGGTAGATAACTCAGTTACCTAGTGTAAAATCAAGTAATACTGGTCTATTAAAAAGAAAATAGCAATAAAATGACTCATAACAATAAAATGCTATCCTTGTTGATCACTGTCTCCTTGGCCATCATCAGAGACGTTTCCTCCAGTTATAGATACAGATGAGAACAAATGCAGGGGCTCAGCATCACAATAAACAGAAGGTGAGAGATCTTGGAAAACCCAGCTCTAAACAGGATGTTTCCACCAAATCAGAGCACAGGGATCCCTGAAGAAGAGGAAGGAGAATGAGGACAAGAGCCAGAGGAAGACCCAGGGAGTGAGGAGGCCTGACAGGGGGTAAGGGGTGGGGACATGCTCTTATTCTCCTGGAGACAGGGGAGCTGGGAGGGGTGTGGGAGAGGGCAGAGGAATGGCATGAGAGACTGTCAAGGGCAGAACAGAAGGGCGATAATGACTGGACTGTTATAAAGGATAAAAGATAATGATAATGATAATGATAATGGTAATAATAATTAATAATAATAATAATAATAATAATAATAACATTGAAACCAGAGGAGATGGAGGGCACAAAGGAAACAAGGCTCTCTAAATCAACAGGATCAATACATATGTGAGCTTCAGAGACTGAGGCAGCATACACAGGTCTGCACAGGTTTCTGAGCTGAAAAGAAGCAGACACATAACCAAACCCTAACTCAGAAACAATCTTATGTGTAGCAACTATTGTAAATGAAAGTTTTGTTTTCTCTAAGGGACTCTCCCTAGGAAAACAAACTACTCTTAAAGGGAGGCTGCATGCCCAACAGTAGATGCTTACAGGAAACAAAATGTCATGACTGAGCTTTATTTTTTTATCTTAATTTTAACATATATATATATAATATATATATATATAATATATATATTATACATATATAGAAATAAATTTGTATAATATACAATGTATATAATATACAATATACACATTTATTTCTTTTCTTCTCCTTTTACTTTCATGGAGTTCCTCAATGAAAGTTAGTGGGTCTTGGAATCTATGGCTATTTCTTGTGCCCTTTACTGGGATCTTTTCCTTCTGCTTATTTTTATTGTCCTAGTCTGATGGATTAGATTTTGTTTTGTGTTCGTATACTTTATTTTATTTTATTTCATTTGTTATTATCACTTAGAATTCTATTTTTTTCTAATGAAAGGCAGAAAGAGAGTAGATCCAGATGGGAGGGGAGGTGGGAAGGACCTGGAAGGAATAGAGGAAGGGGAAACTAATCTGGTTGTATTATATTTAAAAATAAATCTATTTTAAATAAAAGGGAAAACACAACAAAACAGATCACTTATACACAAATATGCATATATTTAGGAAACTATAAACTTTCTGGTAGCATGATCAAATTTCTCCACTTATCTAGAACTTTCTCTGGTTTATCACTGGAATTATGTATCTTAGGATAGATACCTTTCTGCCCCAGAGTAATACAGGCAGTGGGTCACTTGGTTGGAGGAGGGCAAATACTGACCTGAGAATGGTGGTTGCTTCTAGAAGGAGGAGACTAGAAACCAGAGGTATCTGCACTACGCTTTCTAAGATAGATTCTTATTACAGGGTGAAGGAATACTTATGGTCAGGTTCTGAATGAGGAAACGAAAGAATAAAAGTATATTGCTGTCTTAGTCAGGGTTTCTATTCCTGCACAACATCATGACCAAGAAGCAAGTTGGGGAGGAAAGGGTTTATTTGGCTTACATTTCCATACTGCTGTTGATCACCAAAGGATGCAGGACTGGAACTCAAGCGGGTCAGGGAGCAGGAGCTGATGCAGAAGCAAGCAATGGAGGGATGTTCTTTACTGGCTTGCTTCCCCTGGCTTGCTCAGTCCACTCTCTTATAGAACCCAAGACTACCAGCTCAGAGATGGCACCACCCACAAGGGAACCTCCCCCCTTGATCACTAATTGAGAAAATGCCTTACAGCTGGATCTCATGGAGGCATTTCCCCAACTGAAGCTCCTTTCTCTGTGATAACTCCAGCTGTGTCAAGTTGACACAAAGCTATCCAGTACAATTGCAAAGAGCAAATATGTTCATTTTAAGTCATTGTAATTTAAATATAATTACATCACTTTCCCTTTCCTTTTCCTTCCTCTAATCCCTCCCATGCCCCCTCCTCACTTTCAAACTGATATCCTCTTTTTCTTTGATTGTATTTATTATTTAATGATAGTAATATATTATATGTGAACAAATAAATAGCTATATATGCTTATTATAGTATGAATTTTAATAACATTGGTTTATAAAAGGGATTAAAATCCATTTTCTTTATTAGCTCTTATTGTGTCAAAAATTTTACTGTCTTAACTCTTGTACAAACCATCATTTACACTGATCTGATCAATACTTAATGCATTCTTATATTACTAAAGAAATCTCTGCTGCTCATTGTATTAGGATCCCTTATACCTACCTTTATGTAAGTGAATAGACTGAAATTCCAGACAATGAAGATGATATTCTTCAAGCTAAGTCAATAGAAATTTCATATCCTGAAATTGGGACCTCAAAAGCAAGATGACAACAGAGACCCTATAGAGCGACTACAACTGACTAGAATCTGTCTAGTTCCAGTTGGAACAGCACCATGCCTGTTAGAAGAAAAGAAGTGACCAATGAGAGGGAATGAGAGGACCCCCAAATAGTGTAGATCTAATATGAGCTCTGCTATTCTAGTCAATCTGATTTTCTAAAGTCCTTCTGCAGAGAACATTTGTTAGAAACATTACTGGGCTACTGGGACTTAACACTGCTTTCCCATGAGTATTCTACTTAGCTCAAGACAATGCTATATTCAAAGTCTCCTTCATTGGCAGATATTTTTTTCATTTGTTTGTTTTGTTTTTGTGTATAGTGACAACAGAAAGAAAGATGTCAGAAAGAATTAGTGAGAAATCAAAGGAGAACTAGAGGAAAGGCAGGAAAAGGGTTCGGGGGGGGGTTGAGGGGGGAGAGGGAGGAATGAGAAGGGAACAGTTGGGAGTAAGAGTGGATCATTGGGGAAGAAAAACAGGATGTCAGGAAGAGGAAAGATGGCATGTGGCATGCATGTGCTTGTAGTGCGTACAGTACGAGACTGCCAGAGAATTTAAGCAGTGATAACGGAAAGATAACAAAACTAAGTGATAGCTATAACACACACACACACACACACACACACGCACACGCACACACACACACACACACACACACACACACACACACAGCTGAATCTTTGCTTCCATCAGAGTTCAATGTCTTGGTGAGTTAGTTGAACATGTGAATGTAGGATTCTATATAAATGCTACATGTACATACTATTGAGTTACTGTTGGACATTGACGTTATTTGTAGTATTTTGCTCTCACAAATAACACTGTGCTGGGCCTATGCAGGCAACCTTTGAGACAGTCTTACTGTGTTATTGAATAAATTTTATGTATGTTTTAGCTTATGTCTCTTGGCAATTACTCCATCAGAGCCTTTTTTTTTAATACAGATTTATACATTTCTTGTAAATTTAATCTACCGGTCCTGATCTTCAGATATGTTGCCCTCCAAATTTATTACCCATACAAATTTATTGGCTGTACTATATAAAAATAGCAGTGATTAACACTTTTCAAATGTTTTGGTACCAATGCAGTCTTTACCTTTTTAAGTAGTTTCTTTAGTAGTAAGGGAGCACATTATGGTTCATTTCATTTTATTCTGAATGAGACTGAGTTTAAGTGGTAATAGAGCTTACTCCTACATTAGTCAGCAATGCAAGGGCATACCAAATTCATTATCTGCAGGTAAATTCTTAAATAGGGTTGTAGTGGCTATTCCTGGTTGTCAACTTGACTATATTTGAAATGAACTACAATCCAGAATTGGAAGGCTCACCAATGAACCTAATCTGGAGACTGGGAGATAGAAGTTTCTGATCTGGATCTTGGTATGGAGATCTTGAGACACAGTGGTGATTGAATCCAGAAGATTAAGACAGG
>NC_034609.1:721010-722203 GCF_900095145.1 Mus pahari
GAACCATTGTTGTGATTTGGACTGCAGACTGTAAGTCATCAATAAATTCCTTTACTATATAGAGACTATCTGCAAGTTCTGTGACTCTAGAGAACCCGGACTAATACAAGGGTCCTCTGGTCTAAATGCTTAAGTGGTCCTTTGTATGACGTCCTATGGATGAATGTTCAATAGAATTAAAACCTAAGTTGTTGTCCACTTTTTTTCCTATGGCTGTTATTGTTAACTATTTATTAAAGGGAGGGAAGTACAATGTAGTGTAAGACTCAAGCTACCATCAATAGGACTGCTAGGCAGAAGTCTGGGATCTTTGCTTGATGGATGAGACCAGCTCACAGTGACACTACACAATATAAAGTAAATCCTCTGATGCCTCTTGTCTTCATCATTTCTACGTGCTCCTATTGTGTGAACCCATAAAAACCCAAGAAGGAACAGAGTCCACTGACAAGTTCTTACATAGTCATGGGTCAGGTGGAAAATGGACTTCAAGATTTCTATCAGTCTCCATTTCCTAGTCATATGCAGGACACACAGTAGGGTCAGAATAGGACACACACTAGGACCAGAACAAAAGGCAAATGATAGTTTTGAGAGAGAGAAAAAATATAATTTTTAAGTCTTCTTTATCATCTAACATTGTATGTGTACTTCGTTATTCAGGTATGAAAATGTATTATCTGTAAGCCCCTCCTTATTTCTTTACTGGACCGAGTTCTAGTTAACGGGTAAACAAGAGTGGTACTAAGTGCCTTCATGCACATGATTTCAGTTATCTATCTGGGATGTACTATTCAACTGACAACTGAGCCTTGGGAGTCAGCTTCCTCAATGGCTCAAAATGTTACATTCTGTCTTTGCTTCCCGGTAAGCTCGGGCAAAGTATTCCAAGTTGATATACAGGATCATTCTTTTTATTTTCCATGCTTCTAATGGATATTGATATTGATATTAGTGATGTGCTGACTAGTCTCAAACAAAGGAGCAAAAAATTTAAGCCTATCTTTGCTTAACTCTACTTTTACCTTTTTTAACAGTTAAAATACAAAAGTTACAAGTTTTCTTGAGGCATAAAAATCTTGCCTTGATCTGTGATCACTATTTTATTATTTTGACTTTAAATCCCCCCTCTCTCCAGGCACACACACACATGCACACACACACACACACACACACACACACACACACACACA
>NC_034609.1:722258-768050 GCF_900095145.1 Mus pahari
CACACACACACACACACACACACACACACACACACACACACACATTTTTCTCTAATGATTAAGACTGATCTAGGCATATGCATTTAATCCCAGGACTCAGGAGGCAGAGGCAGGCAGATCTCTGAGCTTGATGCCACCCTGGTCTACAGGCTAGCTCCAGGACTACCAGGGCTACACAGAGAAAACTTACCTTGAAAACAAAGAAAGAAAAGATCAAAACAATAACAAAACAATGATTATTTAGTTCTTAAGCACACTGGATCATTAATATTTTGGGTGGAGCTAGGCATCGAACCTGTATTCTCACACTAAGTTACATCTGAGCCAGCACTAGACTATTCTGTGACTCTGTTACTATCATTTTGCCCAAATGTTTAATTGACCTCAACTGTTGTCATGAACTGTTAATTTCAAATAGTTTGTTTCAAATTGTATGTTTTCTTTTTTTCTTAGTTTCTCTCCAAGAGAAGCTTGTACTTTGTGGTATATTTGGGTATGTAGATACTGTTAGCTTGTTTTGTAATTACAGAGGAGCAACCCACAATATTTTCTTAACTCATAAACTCAACCAAACATGCTGCCATTAAGCGTAATTTATATGGTGGGGGTAAAAGTGTTCAATTGTGGATATATTTATGTTTGAAGTAGTATACAGGTACCTAAAGTCAAAACAATTTAGGATTCTAGGTAGTGGATGATGATGGCTTTTTCAAAATATTCTAGGAAGAAGTGTTCTACTGAAGTACAATTATTATTGCTAACAAAATGTGCATTATCTAATATTCTTTAATACCTGTAAACATAATAAATATAATTTCTCCTATAATTTGAAAGAAACTAACTTAATAGTTGCAGAGATTGGCCTAGTAATAGCAGTAAGAAAAACAGACATGAGAAAGCATGGTGATGTCATGAGTTACAAGTGCAAGTCTTAACAACAATGACAAAAACAAAACAAAAAGGACAGCACATACCCAAACACACCAAAAATTTAGCTTAAAATATCATCACTTTTTATGGAAAAAGTCACTTTACAAATTGTCTCTTGGGTTGACTCTGACTTAAACTCTTAGCAAAACCATGAATAACACAGCTCTAATGACGCCTCAGCTGGTTTGTCATGAGGCCACAGGCATTGGATGCTGATGGAGTTAGTCCGAGCTTCCATGGAAGTGCTGAGCCTCTCAGTATGAATGAACACCGGCACTGAGAGCATCAGTTTGTTTCTGAAGCTTGTACAGTGGGCAGAAAAGCACATTGTCTAGTGAGACACTCTGATGGTACAAGGAGAGGCTGTGATTCTGGAGAGCATGGGGACAGAAAAGAAGGAAGAAAACTCACAATTAAGAACCCAACAAGAGTCTAGAAATACTGATTTTTAAAGTAAAGTATTTCTATGACATTTGGTTTTATTCTGAAGTTTTTCCTTGGTACATTAAAGATAAAGTATATAATGCACTCACAAAGATTTAGTGTCAATATCATGTTACATAATGGCTCGTTCTAGAAAGATTAAAACAGTTAAATGTTAAAATGTTAGTGTTTTTTACCCAGGGAGTCACTCATTGTATCCTTGTTATTTGGTTACATAAAATACTTTAAAAAATAATTTTCATGACATCTAAGGTGCAGGCTTTAAAGTCTCACAGCATTAGATTTTTTTTCAGAGATTAATACTGCTACTTTTATAGCCATACATATTATAGTTGTCAGATATTTAAAGAATGGATTTGGGGCTGGAGAGATGGCTCAGCAGTTAAGAGCACTGGCTGCTCTTCCTGAGGTCCTGAGTTCAATTCCCAGCAACCACATGGTGGCTCACAGCCATCTGTAATGGAATCTGATGCCCTCTTCTGGTGTGTCTGAAAACAGCTACAGTGTACTCATGTAAATATGATAAATAAATATTTTTTAAAAAGGAATAGATTCAGTGCACATGTTAAGTCAATAACATCATGCTTTCTCTTTTGTAAATGTATTATTTCAGAAGTCTGAAGCCAGAGAGGGTTGAATTTAAATCTTGATCTAGTGGCTATTTTGTGTATAGTTCACTTTCCTTGTATAAGTGATAGGCAATCTTCCAAGGAAGCATAGATTCTTGGCACCATGTGTTTTTCTGGTGGGAAACTGTATTCCTACGGTGTTGCCATCACTGCTTGTACTTTGGCCTGGAGGTAAAGGCCTCATGTACCTCCTACTGTGCATGACACCTTTGACCTAGGTCCGGCCTTCAAAGTGTGTATCAGCTGCTAAAAGAGTTCACCTTCTGACCTCCTGCCTTCTTCACATTCCTGTTCTTAGAGTCACATTGTTTTAGGTATCTCAGATTCTGCTTGGGTCTTCGTGTCTCAGAGACGTGAGTTCAGTGAGCACTTCTATGTCTCTCCTCTTCATGTCCACGGCCACAGTGCTACCAGAAGCCCTTGGGAACTAGACTATGAAGAAATCCTTCTTAAATTTTTTTTCTGCCACAGATTTCTCATGTTCCCATGTTCACAAATCATTGTTTATTTCTTTCCTCATTGGGAAACTATTCATATGTTTGAATCTACAAGGAATTCTACTCAGAATTCTAGAATTTATTTTTCTAGCTTTGTACATGGTTTTAATTAAAATTCCCTCTTTTAATGAGAAATAACAATTTGTGTTCTCCAGGTACTAATGGCAGTGTTTCTCAGAGCAACTGTCCTTCCCACAGGGCCGCCACAATACCCCTTCACATTTTCTGCTTCCAAGAACCAACAACGTCTAGGTTAAAGTTTATCTCACCGGCATCTTGCCAGAGCAATCAAAATGTATTCTGGAAAAATATATTTTGAAAGCATTTATTTAGATTTAATGTTTTAAAATTTTGGGATTTGGCAAAAGGCAGATGAGCTTCTTATGTTTGTTATGTCTATGAACAAGAATAAAATGATATGCACATAGATTATATAATTTTTTTAAGTAAAAAGAATATAGCTATGGACCCCTATAAGTCACCCCCAAAGAAGATAGAGCTGTTTGAGATTTGGTGCTCTAGAATGTTCTAAGCACTCAGTGGTAACGTGAGATATTTCCTCACCTCTTTTCTTATATATATATATATATATATATATATATATATATATTTATTTATTTATTATATGTAAGTACACTATAGCTATCCCCAGACACCCCAGAAAAGGGTGTCAGATCTCATTACAGATGGTTGTGAGCCACGATATGGTTGCTGGGATTTGAACTCATGACCTTTGGAAGAGCAGTTGGTGCTCCTACCCGCTGAACCATCTCACCAACCTCCCCACCTCTTTTCAAACACATAATCCTCACAAAACAAGACTATATATATGATATTTATGCCCAGCAAAGCAATAGCTGGAGTGCTGAGGATGAATCCAGGTATATAATTCTGAATGTTTGTCCTAAAGAAAATTTGGAGCTTATTTCTCCACATTTACTAGAAAGGCCATAAAGGAGAAAATTGTGACTTAAGAACCTGAACAAAGAATAAAGCAGAAGGTAAAAATATGTCTTCCTGTGTGCAGGTAACTTTAAGATCTCTTTTCCTTTTAGTTAAAATTGTACTCATTTTTACAAGACTCTTTAAAGTAAATAAGGGGGAAAAGATTTTATAGTCAGATAGTTGATGTCCTCCTATTGTTAAGACAAAACTACTTCTGCAGTCCTGCGTCAGTCTGCTGTTGGATAGGAATGGAGGGCTGGGGGTAATTCTGCAGTTTTCTGAATAAAGACTCTAGAACAAGCTGAAGCAGCCATGGGAAAGAGCAACTTTTAGCAGAGCCTCCTCTGAGCTTGATGCTAATGTTACAGATGTCGTTATGATCAGTTTTCTGGTCCATTTACTTAAATTTTCTTGTAAACATGCTCACATATACATATGCACATACATACACAGTTTGTGGGTTACAATCTCTGTGCTTAGACATATGAAGGAAAATGGAAAAAGGTGGACTAGCTGCAAAGAAAAATGCTGACACCTTAAAATACACAGGAGCAAAACACGTACACAGTGAAAATGAAGCAGGCAGGGTGCACAGGTTCTTGGACCTTTTTTTTGGTGAGGCTTCAGGAAACTCTCTCCAGATTCACAGTGATATTTCTGTCTTTTCAGCATTTTTCTTTTATTTGTATTGGACTTTATGACATGTCTAAGAATAATAAATAATTTATAAGTTGCAATAATGGCCTGCAACATTTCTGGCAGATTTAAAAAATTCTTTTCCAATAACTCATTTGATAAACTCTTGAGTTCTCTTCTCTAGAACAGTTCACACAACAATGCTTTGTTTTAAGGGTTGTCTATCCACGGACAGAAAGCATTCATTATGCATCCAAGCCTGCACTTTTTGTGGATCCCTTTCTTGTTTCCTTTTGTTTTTGTTTTTGTTTCCCTTTAAAGTACCATGGTTTTTTGTTTTTGTTTTTTCTTTTTGCTTTTTTTTTCTGGGTGTAATCTGGTTCTTTGCAATGCAAAACAAAATCACAGGAGGAAAACGTTAACCCTAAGGCTCTCAAGGGAAATGACAGATCTTTTATTTTATTTTATTTTATTTTATTTTATTTTTTCATGACGACCGTCACACTTGCAATATAATCTAATAAATATTTTTATCAGTTGTCCATACCTCTGAATGTGAGCACATGTGGTATTTTGACTGCTATACTTAAAAAAAAAAATGGGATGATGAGGCACAAAAGCATTCCCATACATATTCTTAAGGAATAGCATTGTCTGTTTTTCCTATTGACAGCTTCCAGAGTATATCTACTTAATGAACTGCCCTAGCCATTTATTAAAATTAGTTCAGTGTGTAAATATTCACCTTTGTTCTCTTTTACAGGTTTTATGGGGGTAGGATCTATATCCCAAAGTAGAGGGTAGGATTTCAGAAATGGCTCTTTATTCCTGAAAGATTAGCCTGCTGTCCTTAATGATTAAGGCCATTCTCATATTACCCCCTCAGCACCTGTAAGGGTGTGGGACTATGGGCCGTGTTTCTAAAAGTAGAATGCAAGGTGCACTACATGATTCATGGATACTGTTCTGTCCTGAACCTCTTAGTAAATAAAGATTGAATTCACAAACTGGGAAGCTGTTTGGCTACAGACCTTGGATTTTGCATATGTAATGAGTCTTTCTTATGGATGAAAAGATTAGGGAAAACAGGAAAGGAGACAGATAGAAGTGGAGACTAAAGAGCAAGACTCACAGTGATCACAGAAATGCGGAAGAGTTAAAGGATCACTTTCAAAGATAAAGAGATTTAGGAAGACAGTTGAGCCAATTGTTAGGCTCTTACCAAAGACAACCTTGGAATTCTTCTGAAGCCAATGTGCATTTCAGTCTCATTACGCTCCAGGGACAAAATGCATCCATCAAAAGTTTCTGCACCTCCCTGAAGGGTAGTACTCTTCACTCCATTCTCAACAGGCACTGTACGTATTCTGGACAATTTCAAATCCAACATCTGACTCTTAAGAAACAGCTGTATGCCTACAGTATACCTCCTCAATTCCAAGAATGGCATTTACTGAAATATGTGCTATTGGACAGTTGCTTTTCACAAATGCAAACAAAGTCAACATTCTTCTGTTTACTAACTAACTTTCAATATCTTGGCAGCTACTGACAATCAGATGATAGGAGTATCTGAAGAGTTCATTGACCTGATGTAGAGGACCTTTTGATCATTTAGGATCAGGGAGAAATTACCTCGAAGTTGCATTATTAGGATCAGAGAGACAAGTGTCAAAAGTAAGGAAAGATTTGTGAACCTAATACAAATTCTCTGGTTTTTGTTTATTCCTTGTTCTAAAAAACGCAATCAATACACAAATAAGATATACCTCAGGGAATTCTCACTACATACCATCTTTAAGTAAAACTGTAAGCTTAATAGTCTGTTTTCAGTGAATAACTAATATTTATAAACCAACCTGAACAAAGCTTACTGATACATTTTCCACACTTTGGGATGACATTTCTCGGTTCCTGAGCAGATCTTATTAGCTTGGTGATTTTAATCTGCGCTGTTAAAAAATGAAGGTCTTTTCCTCTGAGTTCCTTCAGTTGATTTATGCCCCCTCAATTTTTTCATCATGCTGTACTCTCCCCAGCAACAGTGTCTGATCTGGGGCTTGATCAACACCACAGACTTTCTCTTACTTCTTAGTCAAGTCTACACAGGATTCGTGATGCATGTGAAATCTCTAGTGAACTACTGTTACATGGTGCTCTTCAAGCAAAATAAGTAAGTCCTTAATTACCCTTTGATAGCAATGGGGGCTACTGGATCTCCTGTCACATTCTGTGCTAGCATTTGTGTTTAGCAGCTGTGATCATCACTGACCACTGTTCACTGATGTCTGAAAAGAGCCACTGGAAATGGAGTGTCAATCCTTTTCTGTGCCTCACATCTCTAGTTTATAAGCAAATGGCCATTTATGCTAAACAGCTACAGAGAACAAAGCTGAGGATAGACTAATCCATCATTCTCAACTTGTTACTCACTCTCTAATTCCAGATCTTAATTGCTGCAGTTGAAGAGTAGAAGAAACAGAAAAAGAAATGTGGTCATGGGGGGTAGCGTTATGATACCTGAGGTAAAGAAAAGGCAAAGCATTTTCAGATTAACTTTTCAACTCACATACTTTAAATCGTCTTGACAAACCAAGAAAGATTCACAATTATGTTTATGGTGTTTTCCCAGAAGGTTATGTAGGAGAATACCACACAGATACATTTCAGTTTAGGTCTTGGAGTGGTCTTTGAACTCATTGTCCTAAGTTTTCTAATGTATAAACTGTGCAATGAAAGTCAAAATATGGGCTGACAGTATAGGAAAGCATCCTTTGGTTTAGGTAGATTTTAAATTATAATAGCTTCATGCAAGGTGAAATATCATAGGCAAAAAATAAGAAGCCCTCTGACAGAGTCTGAGCAATGTAGAATTATGCCCACAAGTCATACCAAAGGAGAGACAAGCAGTAGACCTGTCTTCAGTCCTCCATAGCACTGCAAAGTTAGTGCTGGCAATGATCTTAAAATGGGATTCTTGATGCTGTCTGTTAGCCTCGGAAACGTCGCCAAATTAAAGTTCAAGGCTGTACTCACAGATCACTTAATCAAAGATTATGGTTGAAAATATCTCATTGATATGGATGACATAAGTCATCCAGAGGCTCCATCAAAGATGACACCTTAAATATCACTCTTTGATTAACCCTAAAAGAAGTAGATGAGCCAGACAGAGGGACCCCTGCAGGTCCACTAAGAAGTGGGGTGTGTTCTTGTTGAAATGCTGACCTTTATTTTAAGAATAAATCTTAAAATGTAACTGTAGAGCAAAGCAAAGAGAAAGAGAATAAAGCAAGCAGGGAGTCAGGACAGAAAAAGAAGGATAAGCAGATTGCTGTAGGAGTTCACTGTTCTTCCCATCCTATATACTACAACCTCCTCGAGCCTGCACTGGGACATTTGGGACATCATTTTATTCAGCTGCCACCTAATTCAAGTTTTCAGTTTGGAGCAAGTGAAGGCATCTTACCTCATTCTCACAGAAGGAGAAGATATCAGAAAGAAAACAAACTGAAAACAGAGCCTGCTATGTGCTTCAGTAATTTAAAAAAACAAATAAAACAAAAATTGGGACTCTGAGGGATTCATTTTCCTTATCTGAGCCTCATTTTTATGTGTGAGAATGCAAAACACCCATGTCTCATAATGAATATGAGTGAGGTTTGAAAATTGATGTACACGGGAAATTAAAAGTTTAATTACTGTTCTCCTAAAGGTATATAGCAACAAAATGAAACATAAGGACATCCTGCAACACTCACAGAGCAGTGCCTTGCTCAGCCATCATCAGAGAAGCTTCCTCCTGCAGGAGATGGGAAAACACACAGAGACAGGCAACTGGATAATGTCTCAGGGAATTGCAGAAAACAAGGAAGACAGATTGTAAGAGGCAGATGGGGTGAGTGACATCAGGAAAAAGAGTCTTTCTAGACTCAAGCAGGGCTGATTCACACACGACGTCACAGATACCGTGAAGCACACTCAGGGCACAGCCAGATGGAGTCCCAATGTTGAGAACAGACTTAAGTAAATGCCCCCACCCCATGCCTATCCCAGAAGCCGTCTCAAATCCATACCTTCTCACAAAGGAAAATGAGACTTTCCACCGGAGTCTCACTGGGTCTGAGAAAGACACTCAAGGACAGACCAGCAGTACGTGGAAAGCAAACTCAATGGTACTTGCAGTTTTTTTTTTCTTCTCATTATGCTTTGAGCATTTTTGTATTTTAAAGTTCACGATCTTTTTCCTATTTTGTTTCCATGGGTTTTCTGTATGTGTAAATGTGTGTTGCAAGTTCTTGTGCATTGTCTTTGGATCTTTTTCCTTTTATGCTTGTTTGTTTCATCCTCTTCTGGCTTGCTGACTTTTATTCTACATTACTTTATGATTGTCTTTTCAGATGCCTGTTTCTATTCTAAAGAGAGGGCTTAAGAAAGGGCTCAGAGTGGGTAGGGATGTGGAGAGAATTTTGGAAGGGCTGGGAGAAAAGAAACGCTAATCAAAATATAATGTATGAAAATTTTCATTTTCCATTTTAAAATGAAGAGAAAAGCATAACTTACATATGACACAACTTGAAAAGGTAGGTTTATGCTAAGAATCAACTGATTCATAAGGCAATTCAATCTTAACTGATATTAGCTAATATGTTATGTGTCAGTTTTAACAGATTCTCTTCAATTCAGTCAGTCCTTTTTATTATTATTATTTTAACCTTTCAAACCTTTTTCCTTGAGCATTTTGGTCTTGGGAGCCCAGGTACTCCGTATCTGAAATGTTCAACACCTACCACCAGATGGCAGTGAGTTTCAAGTAAACACCAGATATTTCATGCCCAGATGGGGAATTCTGATGCTTTGCAACTTAAAGAAAAATACAGAGGATAGTTGTACACATATTTAAGAATTTTAAATAAAATAATTAAAACAAAACATTATTGAATCTAACATGAAAGCACTAAGTTCACTGCCTTATGTAATATTTCTTTCAACCATTTTGCTATTATAGTGAAAGTGAATCTTTCTTTGGTAACTGGGTTCATAGTACTCATACACAGGATATTCAAATTTCATTAAAAATAATTGTCTGCCTCCAAGAGAGCAATGACTAACCATAAATAATATCTCCACTGCATAGATTTTGTGGAGTTTTAAAATATATTTTAGAGGAACAGATGTTTTCCATGTTTTTGTCTAAATATGTGACCCTTCTTGTCTGTGGCTAAGGCTGTTGTCTACATCGTATGGCATTAAGGGTGATGCAAGTGCTATTCCAACAATTTCAAAAGTGTTATCAATTTTCTGATGATAATGGGACCACAGTGAATGGAGCACTATGCAACATGGCAGAAGCCTTTCAAACACTCTCCTCAGCCTTTGACTATCTCATGTCGCCCTTTCTTCCAGACCTATTTGTATGTCCCTCCAATGGTTCTTCGCATTCTTGGGTAAATTCTAGTATTCTAGTATTCTAGTCCTCTTTTTCAAACTAATCTCCAGAAAAATTCACAAAATATAACAGGTGAACATTGTAACATTGGTTTCCCATAATTGATGCATTCCTCCATCATCTCTAAGGGGGAAGCCAAGTAACTGCAGGCTACCTGTGAACAGCAAGTCGGAGTTGGAGTTTAAAGGTCAGGAAGGGCCAATTAAACCTTGAGGTCCATTTTTTTTCACACTGTTAAAACCCACCAACACTGACACTAAATAGAAACCAACTTTGAATTCGAGGACAGGGAGATGGGAGTGGGTGGGTGGATAGGGGAACACCCTCACAGAAGCCGGGAGAAGGGAGATGGGATAGGAGGTTTCTGGGGAGTGGGGGGGAACTGGGAAAGGGGATAGCATTTGAAATGTAAATAAAGAAAATATCCAATAAAAAATCTTAAAATGATTATTTGATCGAGAGATACCTTCTTCCTCTGAGCACTCCCTCCCTCTGACAAGCTACTCAGTATGGCTTACTATCTTTTCATGCATGTTTTTAATTTCAGGGCCTAGTATTATTTAAGTATAATTAAGTATTATTAATGCATTTCCTGGAGATGGAGAAGTGTCTCAGTGGCTAAAAAGACTTAATTGCTCTCATAGAGGACTGAAGTTGGGTTCCCAGACCCACATCAGGTGGCACACAACTGCCTGCATCTCCAGCTCCAGGAGACCCCATGCCTTCTAGCCTTTGTCTTCCTGTGCACTCACCCCAATATACACATAATTAAAAGCACATTTAATAAGTTTTAAAAGAGTGTGTTTCCTACAAGTATGGGGAAGCTAGTTTAAATCACCAAGGATTCAAATTCAGAGTTTGTATTTGTCTCTAGCTGCATATATAGCAGAGGATGGCCTAGTCAGACATCAATGGGAAGAGAGGCCCTTGGTCTTGGGAAGATCATATGCCCCAGTACAGAGGAATGCCAGAGCCAGGAAGCAGGAGTGGGTGGGTAGGGGAACAGGGCAGGGGGAGGTCATAGGGGACTTTCAGAGAGGAAACTAGGAAAGGGAATAGCATTTGAAATGTAAATGAACAAAATAACTAATTAAAAAAAAAAGAGTAGGGGACATCATTGAAGCACCTCTTTGGTTTTTCTGGAGTTTTACTGAAGTTTCTTTAATGAATGTGGCTGCCCTTGCATTTGAAGCATAGATATTTAGGATTAAGAGTTCATCTTGGTAGATTTTANCTTTGATGAGTATGAAGTGCCCCTCCTTGTCTTTTTTTGATAAATTTGGGTTGAAAGTCAATTTTATTTGATATTNGAATGGCTACTCCAGCTTGTTTCTTTGGACCATTTGCTTGGAAAATTGTTTTCCAGCCTTTTACTCTGAGGTAGTGTCTGTCTTTGTCCCTGAGGTGGGTTTCCTGTAAGCAGCAAAATGTAGGGTCCCCGTTTGTGTAGCCAGTCTGTTAGTCTATGTCTTTTTATTGGGGAATTGAGTCCATTGATGTTAAGAGAAATCAAGGAAAGTTAATTTTTTGTTCCTGTCATTTTTGCTGTTAGAGTTGGGATTTTGTTCTTGTGGCTGTTTTCTTTTGGTTTTGTTGAGGGATTACTTTCTTCCTTTTTCTAGGGTGTAGTTTCTTAGTGTTGGTGTTTTCCCTTTATTATCCTTTGAAGGGCTGAATTCGTGGAAAGATATTGTGTGAATTTGGTTTTGTCATGGAATACCTTGGTTTCTCCATCTATGGTAATTGAGAGTTTTGCTGGGTATAGTAGCCTAGGCTGGCATTTGTGTTCTCTTAGGGTCTGTATAACATCTGTCCACGATATTCTGGCTTTCATAGTCTCTGGTGAGAAGTCTGGAGTAATTCTAATAGGCCTGCCTTTGTATGTTACTTGACCTTCTTCTCTCACTGCTTTTAATATTCTGTCTTTATTTAGTGCATTTGTTGTTCTGATTATTATGTGTTGGGAGGAATTTCTTTTCTGGTCCAGTCTATTTGNAGTTCNGTAGGCTTCTTGTATGTTCATGGGCATCTCTTTCTTTAGGTATGGAAAGTTTTCTTCTATAATTTTGTTGAAGATATTTGCTGGCCCTTTAAGTTGAAAATCTTCATTCTCATCTACTCCTATTATTCATAGGTTTGGTCTTCTCATTGTGTCCTGGATTTCCTGGATGTTTTGAGTTAGGATCTTTTTGCATTTTGCATTCTCTTTAGTTTTTATAGAAAAAGATTTCCCCCAGTTCAAACATAGGGCATGCCTCAACTTTCATTAGGAACATTTATTTATTTTTATTTTATTTTATTTTTTTTTTGCCGAAGCTCAGAAGGATCTCTGCTCAGATTCTTTCAGTCTAAACTGGATGGTGTAGCCACCTTGAAGATTGAGGTGTATGTGAAATAGGGGGACGAGTATCAAAATCTTTATTAAGGTAGAGAAGAACCAAGAGTCTAGGAAAGAGCCATGTTGGCTGGCCAGCAGTCTCTGCCAGATGAGCTCCATTTTATAAAACCCTCAACTTTCAGCTGATCACATGGATTCCCAGAGTGAAAATGTTTCTAACTTCTCATGTAGCTCACATGGCTGCGTGGTGACTCTTGTAAAGAGGTACAGATGTAAGGATATGCATACACCATCAGGAAAATATATTATCCATTATTACATATATTAATTAAAGATGATGATATAGTATCTATATTAATTAAATGCATGCACACACTATCAGGAAACTTTGCACTATCTGTCTTTTACTTGAATCTGGCTCTTTCTTTTATTGTACGTCTCTGTCTAGTGGCTCAAAATCAGATGTGACTTAAAAAAAAATCTTGAATTATGAAATGGATTTCAGAAAGGATGCTGCTATTAGTGAGCTAACAAGATAATAGGAGTCTGGGATACAGACACAGTGCAGGGAATCATATCATTCTTTGACTATTTGCCAAAATTTTATATCAGAGATAAGTAAATTTCTATTTTGTTGGAGTTTGTGTCCCTTCCCAAAAGATATACCCATACATCAATGCATGTTGTGTCCCTTCCCAAAAGATATACCCATATATCCGTGCATGTTGTGTCCCTCCCCAAAGGTATATCCACATCACAAAGCATGTAAGACATTATATTATTTGAAAGAGCCTTGGAAAATGTTACCCATATTAAGCATCGTGAGGAGTGAACATCCTGATATTTCCAGGGGAAGGACCTTAATACAATGACAACTATCCATATAGGAGAACCTGTAGATGGGACTTCCATGGGCATGTGGAGGAGACTCAGAACACAGAGAGAGCAGGAAGTGATGGGAATGGAGACAGAGGCTAGAGCAAGTCCTCAGAAACTGTCCAAAGTCAGGAAGAAATCCTCGTGTCTCTAAAGGGAGCACAGTCACGAGAAAAGATAGTTCTTACATTGGCTTGTTTGTTTATGTGGTAACAGCTCAGGCTATCCTCAAGCTCATGACTGACCCTTGTATATAAGTGTCAGTTTGTTGAGTGTGGAATGATGAGCATGCACTCCCATGCCCAGCCCGATACCAGGTTTGTGACCGCCAAAACAGAATAAGCACCCCATTCACCAAATTTGTGAAAACTTCATGCAGCAGTATTAAGAAACATAAACTTGTTTATGATTCTGCATCTTTTTTTAAATGTTTTTTTCCACTCATAAAGAAGCCTAAATAACAGATTTCCCAACTGTATTAAAATCTTGAAACCAAAGACTCATTCTTAAGAATATTTACGCCTACATGTCCTAGATGACTGTACATATGTGGACAGTTTTTAGTGGTACTACATTCACATTGCTAGCAACTCATGAGGGAATTGGTATTTAATGGATACTGTCTCAAATAAAGCTTGGAAGAATTTCAAGAATTATTACTATTAATTATCATTACCACATTGCCAATTATGGGTGCTAAAGCAAGGAAGGGTGAAAGGAACAGAAATCCTGCAGAGATGAATCCACATTCTGGACATGCTAATGTGCTAATTTCTAGCACGAGGGTTAGTTTATGTTGTGAATGGAATAGACTGACTTGCCTCCCACTTGCTAGTACTTAGTGAAAACTCAGCAGGTTGCCTGCTTATTTACATTCCACCTGCCTTCTAACTTAATTGTTTTCCTCTAGTTTCAGAATCACAAAGACTTCCTCAGTCTTCTGTAATGTTGGCTTGCAGTTTATTGCCCTTGAATATTAATAGAAACTTCTGGTTGTTTTCATCAGATCATTCAGTCCAGTATAGAAATACCCTAATTCAGTTGCCTGATTCTGTGCAGAAATAAGAATTAGAGAGCTCTACTGACTTGCTAGTCTTTATGAAGACCATATCAATGATGAAACCTTTAAAATATTTATCATTTATTGAAACTTTATTTTGATGGCAGGCACTTTTGGCAGTCAGCAACAGCTGTGGAGAGTTCAGCCATATTATTGAGCCCAAGTATAGCATTTATCTCTGCCAACATGCCCACTTTGTTCACAGGCTCATTTGGAAATGAAACATACAGCTGGAGAGATTGACATTCCATAGAATGAGGCATCCCATTTACTTAATTATTGAATTCCTCTGCTGAAGTCACCTTTTAATAAGCAGTTACCTGGGACATTGGTATCTTTGCACTCTTTGCACACTTGGAGATAACTACCCATGTAATTCTTGTCCAAATATCTATCTCACCAACTTTCCTAGTATGGCCTGTCCTTCAAAGACCCCAACCATCCAGCCAATCTATTGACTACAGCCAGTAAACAATTGAACATCAGGCCAATTCTCCTTCCAAGAAAAATGTATGATCAATAATTTAGCTGTCCACTTCTGAGTGACCACTGGATAACATGCAGAATCTAGTGTAAACTGGTCTCTAGTCTTCTCTTCATCATCATTTCTAAAAATAGAGATGGCTGAGGTGTTATGTTAATAATTGCATGTTTTCTTCCCTTGAGAATTTGTCTAGAGTACATTCACATTCTTTGTAGTTGTGATATATGTAGCATATGAAGGTCTAATACATATATATATATATATATATATATATATATATATATATATATATATATATATAAACATTTAGATTGCAGAGACTTGAGTATAGCCATCAGGCTAATGACTAATATATACCATTCCTACGTTTAATTTAAAAAGTCTTGTGGTTAAGATTAAACGTCTGTAAAAAAAGGACACTAAAGGGTTAAACCAATTAGGAAGTGGTGTGGAAACTAATAAAAAATTAAGTGCTGGCTTGATGCCAGGCCAGGCCTCCATGGCCCATGTGGTTTATTGGAGAGGTTGAAGCCTGTCTTAGTCTTTCTTTAGTAGCAAGTTGATCCTAAGGAAGGCTCTTTAGGGGGTGCATTCATTCTTGAAGGCTTTGGGAACTCATTTAATACCCTGAAACAGGCTCATTATTTCCCAAAAGCAATGCTGCCACCCACCTAAAAAACCTTTCATACAGCAACCCACAGTTTAAACTAATTAACTTTTGCATTATTTAGCTTAATGTACATCATTAAATCGGTTTTCTCCTTTAGCATTGTGGAGAATTCAAGTAATAATGCCTTGTATTTGTAAAGAACTTAATTTACAAGCCCCCCCCCCCATTTGCTATGTTGCTGGATTCCTTTTTTTTTTTTTTAAGTATATGTATAAAGGTTCCAGTGTCTGCAGTAACTATGAAGTGAGTCTTATAAGAACAAAGCAGAATCTCTCAGACTTCTGCTACTCCCCATGTCTAGTGCAGAGCTAGGAGGAGTAATGCAATTATTTGTAGGAGTCAATTTATTTAATCCACAGACAGCCATCAGAAGTGGGTGCATCACTTTACAGATGAGGAAAGTCAGGCAGACGCAGGCAGGCTGTCAAGCACCATACAATTGCCATCATGGAAGCTGGCTCTTCTCTCTTAAGTCACACTTTTGTCCTGCAAATGTGGCACTATAGTGAGTTAGTACACTATTGTCTTCAGTTTAGAAACAGGAGCATGGAGGCTTACTGACAGTGGAATTTCCTGGTCGAGCAGAACTAAGTCAGGTGATCTGGTGTTTTTCTGTTTCATTTTTGCTTTTTTCAACTTAGTCACCTACAGCATACTGTTTCATCTTTAGACCCTCTCCCTACTTGTCACTTGTATTTATTATTTTGATGCTGTCATTTCTACTAAGCTCATCACAACTAAGTCTCTGTACAGTGGCTTGTTATTCTGTGGAGCTGAAGCTGGCTGTCAGTGTAGCTCAGAAAGAGCTCTGTGAGGAACAACATTCTTAATCCTCCTCGGGGGGGGGGGATAGACCAGAGCTTCTTAGACCCCACTTCTGATTACTTTTCAAGAGAGCTTTTTGGTTATTTGTTTGTTTTTGTTTTTCTTTTTGTTGCATCTTAAGGATCATGGTGTGAATAAGAAATCCTTCCTATAGTGTCAGGCAGGTGTTTGGACACTTGGTTTGTGTTCAAGGAGGTTATATGTAAGAGGCAATGACTTTCTGAGAAAATAAGCCACTGGGGTGGATTTTGAGCATTTGTAGCCTTTCAACCTTTTGGTTTGCCTTTTCTCTGGTGTGTGTGCTGACAGAATGTGTTCAGTCAGCTTCTTGGTCCAGTAGCCTGCTGCCATGTAGTTCCTGCTGTTATGGACTCTTATCTCTCTGAGACGAAATGCCCTGAAACACTCTTCTGTGAAATGTTTTCATTATGACATCTTAGCACAGCAAGCAACAAAGATTAACTAATAGACCATTATATAAGGATATAAAATAGGAATACAAGTCAAGCTGATAGTAAAGAATGAAGAAAACTTCCTAAGTTACTGTCTTAGATTAGCAGGATTATATCAGAGACACAGCCTGGGGTTCACAGAGCCTAAGAGGATCTTAGAAAGACAGCCTGAGACCCCACACAAGCACTGCCTTCCCATTCTATTGTTAATTTCCATTCTGAATCTAATATCAACTCCTATAG
This sequence comes from Mus pahari, assembly GCF_900095145.1. Taxonomy (NCBI): domain Eukaryota; kingdom Metazoa; phylum Chordata; class Mammalia; order Rodentia; family Muridae; genus Mus; species Mus pahari. Next base: position 738,737 of record NC_034609.1, read on the forward strand.
CTGATGATAAAGATATTTCAAGGCCATGACAGTCAAGAGGCCAGGGTAATAAGTCAGATTTTTTTACCACATAGTGCCAGTAGTGGGGATAACTTATTACTCTATGCCTTGGAAACCAGGCCTGAGATGATTTAAAACTGAGTGAGTGTTTCAACCTGTTGCATGCCTTTTGTTAACTGTGGTGAACTGTCTCCTGTCCCTGCTCATACCTAATGCCACCAGGTCCCGTATCTACTGAATTCCACCCCTTCTCATGGTCTCAGTGCCTCTCCTCCAACCTGTATTCTCTACTCTCTTCCTTACCCTCCCTTCTCTTTTCTTGTTGGAGGATAAGTTAACCAACATATAAACAAACAGCACCATTTCTAATTTAAGCTACAGAATAAATAACCCCATATGACCCCACATGACCACACATGACTACCCATGACTACACATGACCACACATGGCCTCTAGCCCCTACTCATTTGTTCCTCTTGCTCCTTGCCTCACATCTGCTTTGTAGAGTTCATCTACCAAGGCTCCACTGAAGTGACTTATGTCCAACTGTGTTCAGCTCCACTACCAGAAACAGAATTCTGGCATCATATACAGAATATACAGTGAAGAGAAAAGAAGACTTATCTCACCCAAGAATAACAGCCTTTCTCCTAAAATCATCACCCTGAGCATTTTCAATGTTTCCTATATTGAGAAATTCAAAGGTGGGTTTTCAGCCCATTGTAACCTTAATGCTGCTGCTTACTTTGTCTTCCGGTGACTTTTGGATGATGATGCTCTTCTAGTTTTTCTTCTACCCTGCTGTTGTTATGTCTTCCTTTATTGAGTTTTCCTCTGGTGAATTGAAGCACAGCTCTGTTTCTTCTTTCTTTTTTCTTATCCCCCCTTTCCTTCTCTTTCCAGTACCTATGCACAGGCTGGCATTGATGTTTGCACAGAAGTGGAAGCTCTAAAGAAAGGAGAGTCACATTTAGTTACAGCATATCACGTTAGGCAATGCCAAGTCACAGGCCATCTGTCACATGGCGTCAGATACTTCTAGAAATTACTGTCAAAAGTTTCATGGGTTTTCAACATAGAACCAACAAATCTATGTTGTGGATGACTGTAGGAAAAAAAAACAGACCATTGCTCCCTGCTTCTTCATTACTGACATCAGAGCTGCCTATCTACACATTTTGTGATAGGCAACAAGAGTTTTGAAAACTCTAGAATGGCTCTTCAATATTTATACCTTGTTGTATTTCTTTCAGGATTTTTTTTTTTTTTTTGAGACAGGGTTTCTCTGTATAGCCCTGGCTGTCCTGGAACTCACTGTGTAGACCAGGCTGGCCTCGATCTCAGAAATCCACCTGCCTCTGCCTCCCAAGTGCTGGGATTAAAGGCGTGCACCACCACGCCCAGCTTCTTTCAGGATCTTTAATACATAGGAATTTGCATTTGCTTGGAGGTCTCATGTTTTCAAGCAGATTTGCACCCAAAACTGCAGGAGGTAAATGGTACATCACTTCTGCAAGATGCTATCTCATACTAATTTTAAATTTCATTATCTTACCCACATTATAAGGAATACATAAATTATTTCCCAAACTTCCAAAAGATAGAAATACCAGAAGAGGGACAAAAAGGTGGAATAATCTCAGAGTAGGTTTAAGCATGCCTTATGTGCTAGGACCTGTTGTTCAGGGTCAGTGGTAGGGTATGCGCAAACTCCCTCTACTGCACATACTAAAGTAGGTGGAATGGCCAGGTACTTATGGAAAGGATGTGCCACACAGAAGGAAGCACCAACATCTGGCTAGTCTGGACTGGAGACAAAATTACAGGAGATGAGATGAGACAAAGGATGTCTTTCACGGAGAGACATCAAAGTAATGAAGATAAATTGCATTTGGTGTGAGAGCAAGGTAGACTGAGAAGGTGATACAACAAGGATTATGAAAGAACAGGCTGCTGCTCTTGGATACCAGCCTGGCTTCTTATCAAGTGTTTATATTAACCATGAGCCAGTTAGTTAACCCCACTGTCTCTTATTTTCCTTATTTGCAAAATGGCAGTAATAACAATACCTATTCAGTAGGGCTGGTAAGAAGACTGATGAATTAATTCAGAGATCTTAACGTTGGTGATACTGATATTTTGGGGTAGATAATTTCTTGATGGAATGAAGACAGGCAGTATGTCTGTGTATTATATAATATTTAGCAGCCTTTCTAGCTTTGATCTCATAGATTCAGGTGTGTGTGTGTGTAATATATATATGGCATAAAGATGAGGTAGACATATGTTAATATGTTAATACATGGAAAATAACTTGTTTATCCTGCTCAGTCAGTGAGTTCCATCCACCCTTAATGAATCATCATGACATAGATGATGCCAGAGGGCTCCAGAGTCTGCTTCTAGCACATTCTTCCCTGATGGTACCCCTGCTGTTTCCCACTTCTTTCCCCCACACTCTTTCTCCTCCACACAAGGCTCACTTGAAGCATCTCCTATGTGGTTGAATTAATCTTTCCTTTGCCCCCACACCTAGCATTTAAGAATCTGGGCTGCCATGCAACTTATGCACAGTGTTGCTTTGTTCCTTTCTTTGTGAATAATTCTAAAATCTCAAGTTCCCATGATTCAGGAACAAAAAATATGAACCAAATGGAAAATATTGGCTCACAGCTTACCACTATGTGCTCTGGCACTTTCATATCACTGCTGATGTGACTCCATTTTCACCAAATTGACATTTTTTTCAATGTCCCTAGAACCCAGAGAAGTTGTAGTGAGCAGTTGTCTTTTTTCAGCGTCATTATTTACCACATTTACTGAGGTCTGTAGACTTTAGACTGGCATAATTTGAAAAATTGAAACAATAGTGCGAGGCATTACTCAAGTAAATACACATGCATGATTCTAGAATTGTTTACTGTATAGCCATGCAGTTCTATAGCCCTGAAAGTAGAACAGTTGGAGTATGAATCATGTTCTAACATTGGTAGTCAGTGGAACTAAATACTGACATGAACCTATGGCTATCCTGCTTGATTTAATAGTAAACATAATTTAAATACCTCTTTTTAACTTTAGTTATTGTCGATTGAATTTCATTTTATAATTTATATTACATCACACCAAGATGACATTTGAAGCCATAAAAGCATATTTTGCATAGTACTCTTCCCCTAGCAGGAAAAAAGAAATTATTTATTTTCAGTAGTTTGATGGCAACTAATTGTGAAGAACTGATGTGACAGTAAAAATAAGCAATTCAGTTATAATACAGGACTTGTCACCCATGCATAGTAACTCTGTCCTGGCTTTCTCCTTGAGTCTCCCTGTATCTCTATAACTATGTCATCACCAGGATCACACATCTCGGTGGTGTCTGTTAGGCAAACACTCAGTGCCTAAGAGTGCATTAGCCACATCATGAAAATTGCTGTAGTTAAGCCCCATAACGACCTAAGAGATAAACATTTCAATACTTCCATTGAGAAACTTTGAGCTCAAAGATTTAGCTATCTTTGTTTCATGCTATTAGTTGTTAAGTTGGTGAAATTATTTGGGATTGTATTAGTCAGGGTTCTCTAGAGTCACAGAACTTACAGATAGTCTCTATATAGTAAAGGAATTTATTGATGACTTACAGTCTGCAGTCCAATTCCCAACAATGGTTCAGTAGTAGCTGTGAATGGAAGTCCAAGGATCTAGCAGTTGCTGAGTCCCACATGGCAAGAAGGCGAAAGAGCAAGAGCCAGACTCCCTTCTTCCAATGTCCTTATATNGTCCCCAGCAGAAGGTGTAGCCCAGATTAAAGGTGTGTGCCACCACACCTTTAATCCCAGATGACCTTGGACTCGGAGATCTCCCTGTCTTAATCTTCTGGATTCAATCACCACTGTGTCTCAAGATCTCCATACCAAGCTCCAGATCAGAAACTTCTATCTCCCAGCCTCCAGATTAGGTTCACTGGTGAGCCTTCCAATTCTGGATTGTAGTTCATTTCAAATATAGTCAAGTTGACAACCAGTAATAGCCACTACAGGGATCAAGGATTTCAAAGGTACCAAATGCTAGAACATCAAGTTTTATAAACAAACATTAAAAAGTGCCATTTTTATACCAAGCAGAAACAGTGGTGATACAGTTTTTATATTTATATAAAAACAGACAATATGTTAAGAATTCATTTGTTTAACGATATGTATATATAAATGTGCAATATAATACATTTGTAAATTTATATAATTAAATATGAGAATACACACTACATTAATCTCCTAGCATATGTAAATCATCATACCAGCAATTATAAAAATTTATCTTTCTTCATACATAATTTTTATATGGTATTTACATGTAGATTAGGGATATAATTCACAGGTTTAATATATAAATTAATATGTCAAATATATATATATGTTCCTAACTTCATAATCCATAGAAAAATAAATATATTACATAATGTATATTATGTATAATATATGTAGTACATATATATGGACATATATTATATATTATTCATAGGTTGCATAGAAGTAAGCATCATAATTATACCAAATTACAACTATCCTAAAAAGCCGAAAGGTAGTTGAGGTAGAAATAAGGTAGCATCACACAGGTATAATTAGGGAGGAAACCAAGGACTGGAGCACTTTCCTTATATAACTAACCTTCTAGCAAGGCAGTGCCAGAAAACAATGGTAACGGCAAGGAAGATGTCACATTAAAAATCCCAAGTTCCTTTCCGCTCTGTTGTTCTCATTTATTCTTTAGGACACCTCTGTTATTTCCCCCTTTTCTTTAAATGTTCCCCATGACCACTTACTAATTATCTAGGGGTACTCCAATTTAATCATACTAAAAATCTTAAAGTTAACATCCACATATGAGAGATAATATCTAGTATTTTTCTTGCTGGGACTGGGTTCAAGGTAAAGATATGACTATAAGAAGATCTTGCATGTAGCTTTACTACCCTGCCTAACCCCTGAAAACGGGCTGTGCTACCAGCCCCAATCCACCTTCCCTTGAATCCATAGATCAAAGACACAGATACACAGTTGTTCAATTTCAACTTGTATTTGGACACAATTTTTGGGTGCTACTATCTCCCACATGGAAGACTGTGCCCTTATCAATATTCTTATCTCCATACCTCCCACCTGCCTTAAACTTTAGTGGTTCAGATACATCTAGTTCCTGCTGAACACTCCTGACTAGCCACCTATAGAAGCGACCATAGGCCTTTTCTCCCAAGACCTCATATGCCTGCTTGGCTTTCTCTTTCCAAAGCATAGCAAATTCTCCTCTCCTCCCTTGTGTTTGTCTCTTTTCCTCCAGGAACCTGGAAGTCCTGCTTATTCTTTCTGCCAAGTAATTGGCTCATGGCTTCTTTACTGTCAGATCAAGAACAATTTGGGGAACAGAACAGCATCAGAACCACCCCTACAAGGAGAGATAACTAACACTAAGGACATTTGAAAATATTATATGGAAATCTACTACTGTAGAACACACACACACACACACACACACACACANATATATATATATATATATATATATATATATANACATATATATATATATGCATATACATGTGTGCATGAATATATCTACTTCCATATTTATTTCTATTCCCTTAAAGTTGTTACCTTTCTATCTATATAGCTAATATCTAATATATTAGATAAATGGTACAGGTAGATAGTGATAGATAAAGATGTAAATAAAGGAGAAGTTTAAATGAAAATAAAATAAATAAAATAATGATAATGTCTCTCTCTGACAAAATATATCAAATAAGAAACTCAAAGACAGGTATAGGTTACTTCTTAGGTCTCAAAGACCCCATCACAACATAACAGGCTATTATCAATGGTTTTAGTTATCCTCCAGAACTCCACAGACTCTATTTCTGAGTACACCATACATTTTGAATCATAGGACATGGAGAAATGAAGCTATTAGATAGAAGCTTTATTGCTACTGCATAACTTTCTTAGTACTCAAAATTTCTCTTACAATGTTGTTGGAAATATGTCATCATTAGTTTTATCTAGCTGTGAACTCTGGAGTTACAATAATGATAGGACTTCAATAGTGGTACAAATGTTGAGTAACAAACCATTCGCCCACCACTGGGTTTACAGATCATTTCACATTATGGAAATCACACCCGGTAATTTTGACTAGGCCAAAAGCTTGTGCTTGTCAAGGTAGTGGGATCTAGAAGATCTAGGAGTGATCTGTTAATGGAAATAATCAAACGTTCAATGGACATAATAACAAACTGCCTTCTAAGTTTTTATCTTTCTACCTATAGATTAGTTTATCTCTTAACCCTCATCAGAGAAGCATCCTTTTGCAATGAATAGCAATAAATGCAGAGATCCATTACTGTTCAAGGAAATACTGTAGAAAAAAAGAGATTATGGAGTTCTGAGCAATCAATAAGACACCTATATCACATCACTTCTGAGAAATGTTCAGGAAAAATGTTCAGGAATTATCATAGCAAAGGATATAAGATTGTAATGGCCAGGAGTAGGCACTTACAATGAAACAGTATTTGCTAAACCTTGTATACATGAACTCACAGTGGCTGGGAATAATGTACAAGACCTTCACAAGATGAAGCCAGCCAAAACGTCAGCATGAATGAGAAGGGGGCTCCTAAAGTTAAATCCATCTCTGAGGAGCTTCTGGTCAACTTATGTTTCTTGAGAAGAAGTCAATCTTCCTCCTGGATGCAACTGCTGAGAGGCTATCAGTCCTTCAGCGATGGCCCTATACTCATATACATACAAACAGAATTAAGAAGACTCCGTGGGTTGAAGAAGGCAAAGACACTTAAGATTTTAGTGAGTGAGGAGATAATTTGGGTAAAAGGTGAGAAAATGGAGAAAAAAGGGGGATTATATGAATTTATGAAACTCAATAATAATAATAATAATAATATTATTATTATAAAAAGACATGCTGAAAAGGGTAAAATTTGTGACAGATTTAAATTGATGTTTATTCTTTCCTCTTTTTTATTAGATATATTCTTTATTTACATTTCAAGTGTTATCTCTTTTCCTGGATTCCTTGAGAAAACCCCCTAACCCTTCCTCCTTCCCCCTGCTCACCAACCCATCCACTCCCGCTTCCCTGCCCTGGCATTTCCCTACACCGGGGCATCGAGCCTTCACAGGACCAAGGGCCTCTCCTCTCACTGATGTCCCACAAGTCCATCATCTGCATATGCAGCTAAAGCCAAGGGTTCCTCCATGTGTATGCTTTGGTTGTTAGTTTAGTCCCTGGGAGCTCTGGGGGTACAGGCTTGTTCATATTGTTGTTCCTCCTATGGGGCTACAAACCCCTTGAGCTCCTTGGATTCTTTCCCTAGCTCCTCCAATGGGGACCATGTGCTCAGTTCATTGGTTGGCTGTGCGCATCCATTTCTGTATTTGTCAGGTACTAACAGAGCCTCTCAAGAGACAGTTATATCAGGCTCCTGTCAGCAAGCACTTGTTGGCACCCACAATAGTGTCTGCATTTGGTGGTTGTTCATGGTATGGATGCCCAGGTCAAGCATACTCTGGATGGCCTTTCCTTCAGTCTCTGTTCCACACCCTATTTCAGTATCTCTTTCCATGGTTATTTTGTTCCCCCTCCTAAGAAGGACTGAAGTATCCTTCTTGAGCTTCATGTGTTCTGTGAATTGTATCTTGGGTATTCAGACCTTCTGGGCTAATATCCATTTATCAGTGAGTGCATATCATGTGTGATCTTTTGTGATTGGGTTACCTCACTCAGGATGATATCCTCCAGATCCATCCATTTGTCTAAGAATTTCATGAATTCAATGTTTTAGATAACTGAGTAGTACTCCATTGTTTAAATGTACCACATTTTCTATATCCATTCCCCTGTTGAGGGACATCTCAGTTCTCTCCAGCTTCTGGCTATTATAAATAAGGCTGCTATGAACATAGTGGAGCATGTGTCTGTACTACCTGTTGGAGCATCTTCTGAGTATAAGCCCAGCAGTAGTATAGCTAGATCCTCAGGTACTACACTGTTCAATTTCCTGAGGAACCACCAAACTGATTTACAGAGTGGTTGTACCAGCTTGTAATCCCACCAGCAATGGAGGAGTGTTCTTTCTCTACATCCTCACCAGCATCTGCTGTCACCTGATTTTTTTTATCTTAGTCATTCTGACTGGTATAAGGTGAAATTTCAGGATTGTTTTGATTTGCATTTCCGTGATGACTAAGGATATAGAACACTTCTTTAGATGCTTCTCAGCCATTTGGTAACCTCAGTTAAGAATTCTTTGTTTGCTCTGTACCCCATTTTTAATAGGGTTATTAGGTTCTCTGGGGTCTAACTTCTTGAGATCTTTGTATATACTGGCTTTAGCCCTCTATCAGGTGTAGAATTGGTAAAGATATTTTCCCAATCTGTTGGTTGCCATTTTACCCCAATGACAGTGTCCTTTGCCTTACAGCTTTGCAATTTTATGAGGTCCCATTTGTCAATTCTTGATCTTAGAGCATAAGCTAATGGTTTTCTGTTCAGGAAAATTCCCCTGTGCCGATGTGCTTGAGGATCTTCCCCACTTTCTTTTCTATTAGTTTCTGATTTTATGTGGAGGTCCTTGATCCACTTGGCTTGAGCTTTGTACAAGGAGATAAGAATGGATCAATTTGGATTGTTCTACATGTTAACCACCAGTTGAACTAGCACCAATTACTGAAAATGTTGTCTTTTTTCCACTGGATGGTTTTAGCTCCTTTGTTAAAGATCAAGTGACCATAAGTGTGTAGGTTCATTTCTGGGTCTTCAGTTCTATTCCGTTGATCTACATGCCTGTCACGGCACCAATACCATGTAGTTTTTATCATGATGGTTCTGTAGTACAGCTCGAGGTCAGAGATGATGATTCTGCCAGAAGTTCTTTTATTGTTGAGAATGATTTTCCCAATTCTCAGTTTTTGTTATTCCAGATGAATTTGCAAATTGTTCTTTGGGGATTGCATTGAATCCGTATAATGTTTTAGGAAAGATGGCCATTTTTACTATATTGATTCTTCCGATCTATGAGAATGGAAGGTCTTTCCATCTTCTGTAATCTTCTTCAAAGTTCTTGTCATGCAGATCTTTCACTGGCTTAGTTAGCATCACACCAAAGTATTTTATATTATTTGTGACTATTGCTAAGGGTGTTGTTTCCCTAATTTCTTTCTCAGCCTGTTTATCCTTCGAGAAGAGAAAGACCATTGATTTGTTTGAGTTAATTTAATATCCAGCCAATTTGCTGAAGCTGTTTATCAGGTTTAGGGGTTCTCTGATGGAATTTTGGGGATCACTTAAATACATTATCATATTATCTGCAAATAGTGATATTTTGCTTCTTTCTTTCCAATTTGTATCCCTTTGATCTCCTTTGTTGTCTAATTGCTCTGATTAGTACTTCCAATACTATATTGAATAGGTTGGGAGAGAGTGGGCAGCCTTGCCTAGTCCTTGATTTTAGTGGGATTGCTTCAAGTTTCTCTCCATTTAGTTTGATGTTGGCTACTGGTTTGCTGTATATTGCTTTTATTATGTTTAGGTATGGGCCTTGAATTCCTGATCTTTCTAAGACTTTTATCATGAATGGGTGTTGGATTTTGTCAAATGCTTTTTTAGCATCTAATGAAATGATCATGTGGTTTTTTTTCTTTGAGTTTGTCTATGCAGTGGATTATATTGATGGATTTCCTTATATTGAACCATTCCTGCATCCCTGGCATGAAGCCTACTTTATAGTGGTGAATGATCATTTTGATGCATTCTTTGATTCGGTATGTGAGAATTTTATTGAGTATTTTTGCATCGTATTCATAAGGGAAATTAGTCTGAAATTCTTATTCTTTGTTGGGTCTTTTTGTGGTTTACGTATCAGATAACTGTGGCTTCATAGAAAGAATTGGGTAGTGTTCCTTCTGTTTCTGTTTTGTGGAATAGTTTCTTCAAAAGTCTGATAGAATTCTCTCATAAACTTATCTGGTCCTTGGCTTTTTTTGGTTGGGAGACTATTTATGACTGTTTTTCTTTTTCGGAGTGGTTATGGGACTGCTTAGATTGTTGATCTGATTCTGATTTAACTTTGGTATCTGGTATCTATCTAGAAAATTGTCTATTTCCTCCAGATTTTCCAGTTTTGTTGCATATAGGTTTTTGTAGTAGGATCTGATGATTTTTGAATTTCTTCAGTTTCTGTTATTATGTCTCCCNTTTTATTTCTGATTTTGTTGATTTGGATACTTTCTCTGTGTCCTCTGTTTAGTCTGGCTATGGGTTTATCTATTTTGTTGATTTTCTTAAAGAACCAGCTCCTGGTTTGGTTGATTCTTTGTATAGTTCTTTTTGTTTCTACTTGGTTGATTTCAGCCCTGAGTTTGATTATTTCCTGTTGTCTACTCCTCTTAGGTATATTTGCTTCTTTTTCTTCTGGATCTTTCAGATGTGCTGTCAAGCTGCTAGTGTATGCTTTCTCCAATTTCTTTTTGCAGGCCCTCAGAGCTCTGAGTTTTCTTCTTAGGACTTCTTTCATTGTATCCAATAAGTTTGGGTATGTTGTGGCTTCATTTTAATTAAATTCTAAAAAGACTTTAATATATTTCTTTATTTCTTCCTTGACAAAGTTATCACTGAGTAGTGTTGTTCAGCTTTCACATGTGTTGGGCTTTCTATTGTTTTTGTTGTTATTGAAGACTAGCCCTAGTCTGTGGTGATCTGATAGGGATGCATGAGATTATATCATTTTCTTGTATCTGTTGAGGCCTATTTTGTGACTGATTATATGATCAGTTTTGAAGAAGATACCATGATATGCTGAGAAGAAGATACATTCTTTTGTTTTAGGATAAAACATTCTATAGATATCTGTTAAATCCAATTGGTTCATAACTTCTGCTAGTTTGTCTTTGTCTCTGTTTAGTTTTTGTTTCCATGATCTGTCCATTGATGAGAGTGGGATGTTGAAGTCTCCCACTATTGTGTGAGGTGCAATGTGTACTTTGAGCTTTAGTAAAGTTTCTTTTATGAATGTGATCTCCCTCTGGTGATGTACTATTGGCTTGGAATTCAACCCATCACAGTAAGACAAAGTGAAACGTGTACATTTCAATACAGTAATTTGGAAACACAATTAGGAATACCCAAATGCCATCTCTGTTAGATATTTCACTTTTAGTAATTGTAATTCACTGTAATAAGTTCACTCAATATAAAGAAAAGGAAGAGAGAATGACTTGCTATGTCCTGATAGCCTCTGTGAGTAAATGTAGGTAATGTCACATGAATATTTATCAGTTCAGTTTGATTAATTATGACTACCTATGTAAAGTAACCGGGATAACATATACTCACTTACGTGTTCTTGTATCTTGTACTTAGTGTTCTGCACCCTGTGACATTTTTTTTAAAACAACCTAAAAGTAATCTGAACTAATGATAAAATCCATTTAAAAAGACCTTCATTAATATGTTTTCTTTTAGAGTGTGAGCTCCTGAGTCAGGGAGCATATCACTGAAAAGTATTCTTTGCTCAACTTTTGCTTAAGAATGTTAAGAATGTGTCCAATGGACTGGAAATTCAACCAGATCATTTGAAGGACTTATGCTATATCTTTCAATGATATGGTGGCTATTAGCAAACCTAAATCATGTAATACTACTTGGGAAAGCAGATGAAACTGATTGATTGAGGCTGGACCATATAAGATAATGAAACAAACAAAAGGAGCCTGAGGATGACCATATGGATAGGGCATGGAGTGAGATGATACCCAGACACAAGATGCTGACTCAGTAGAAAAACAGCTGTCCAGTAGTAGCTGGAAGCAATTCTTTGTAAGTAAACTAATTCTTAAAATAAGTCAGGTATTTCTAAATTAGTTGCCTCTTATTTGTTTGTGCTTCAGTCTTTCCCATTTAGGTTGTAGGTAAGAATAGTGTTTTTTTTTTTTTTTCTTTATCTTGCTATATTCTGTGTTTAATCATATACAACACTCATTATGTAATGGTTTTAAAAAATGAACAAATTTGACCTAGCATTTTTAACACTATTTATAGGGTAATGAGAACATATTGGATATTTTATCCCAAGTCCTAGATCAACAATTAGACTTACAGTTCACATCAGTATTAGCCAGTGTTTCACTGTGTCAAGCTTCTTAGGAATTATCTGTGAGAATCTGACAAACAAATGCTGAGAGTAATACTTTTACTAGGAGAAACACCCTGAAGTTTGGAGGTTACAGGAGAATCTTGTGGCCTTGTCTGGTTAGCATATTCAGTAGTTATTTCATGGAAATATAGTTTTAAAAAAAGTCATCTACCCATGCAAGGATTGAAATTCCAAAGGAAGAAACTTATTTAGTTAGTTATTCAATTAATTATTTGCTTATTTAGTTTCAGACAAGATTTTACCCTAGCCAGGCCTAGAACTCAGAATCCCACTGCCTCTGCCTTCAGAGTCCTGGGATAAGAGCCTAGCTAACCATTGATTGATTCCTTTGGCTGGGCCATCCTTGCTGAAATTCTTGCATATAACGTCTCCAAACTCTTACTGGTAATTTTCCACACATTCTCTGCATCTATTCATACACACACACACACACACACACACACACACACACACACACACACACACACATATGTATATATATATATATATGAGATGAGTAGATACAGAGAGTATGTGGAACATTTACTGTTGGGGGGGTCAAACTTAGATCAAGAGTTGACTCTAAACAGAAGTCATCAAATCTCATGAGAACATATGAAGAAGGAAAGAAAGGGCACATGAGTGAGATAAAACTGGAGACTGTGCAATTCTCAGAGCATACTGACATGCCAGGGTGTTTCTGAATCACTGGCTGTTTGGGAAGCTTCCCATAAGTGCTGGTTTTTGAATGCTAAAAAGGAACCTATTTTTTCTTAATGGCCAGAGGCAATGAAAAAAGAGAGTGTTCTTCACTAGTGATTTTGAAGGCAAATTAAGAACTCTATTTGAAATGTAGACAGAAAATATCAAGTCATTTTTTATTATATTAATGAAATATAGATAGCATGATACTCTCTATTCAGACACTCAATATGGAAAAGTATAATAGTCTAGAATACAACTAAAGATTAAAACAAAATTTTCCTATGTTTACAAATTTGCTTTCATTAAGCCCACTCTGTTTCATTTAAAAGTGACTAAAAATTTAACAACTTGGATATGGTCATGATGCTGTTAACTTCAAAGGCAATTGTGGTACAAGGAATGGAATAACAAAGTTTATTAATACATAAATGAAGAGCAATGCCCAGGGTACAAACATGGATTTCATTTGCTCAGAGTAAATATTCTCCAAATACTGTTTGAGAGCTTCCAAAATGGTGTCTAAGAGCTCTGCAAATGGTGTCTGAGGGATCTAAAATTATAGACTAATAAAAAGAAAAAGGGGCAAGTTTACAGTAAAGTAGTTGTAAAGAGTGTTGTCTGGTGAGGATAGCACACACTCATTGTGTTGCTTATTGTATAAGATGAATTCTATGTAATAATTGTAATGAGCAGAAACAGGTGTTCTTGTATTCTTATTCTAATGGTGTCAGTAGATTTACAAAGAAGCAAGTCAACACATTTAAAGATTAAATTAGCCAAGCTGTGAGAGTCTGGAACCCAGGAAGATCTTAGTCCCTCAGGAACTGGAATGAATCAGCAGCCATTCTCTTACTAGATCTTAAATATAGATTAGGAGAAAAGAAAAAAAAAACTGCAGAGAATGTATGCTTTCCATTTTCTAGCAATTAAGTTCTATACTTTTCAAGTGTATGCTTCATATCAAGCAATCTGAAACATTGCCATTTAGATACCTGTGTAGGGATGGATAAATAAAATTCTCAGTGACTAAGTCCTGAAGGTTACAAAACAACAAAACTACCCCAAGATGTGCTTGAAGCACAAGGCCAATGCCAAACCAAATGGCAGAGAATACATGTCTAGCCACCAACACACGGGTGTTCAGTGATGTCACAGACCAGGAAGCTCTTGTGCTGGGAGTACAAAAAGCCCTGTAATGATAGAGGACATGAAAGACACAGAAAAATTGTGTGGTAGCCATAGTAAAGCACCAGAACCTAGCCATCTAGAGAAGGAAATGGGAGCTAATTCTCACTGATTAAATATTATAAGCCTAACCTTGAGCCAAACTTGTTTCTTATTCTTGCCCATGTCATAGTAATGAGAGCAGTAATCCTTGGGACAGTTTCTATTTCCTAGGCACCAAGCTCATGATGTTTTGTGCCCAGTTTCATTGGATCCTCACTATACCTCTATTATGCCCCATTTGACACACGAGGAAGCCTGCTTTACTGAACATAAGCCTGTCATGTGTAGCTAAGCAAAAATAACAAAGATTGAAATTGATCTTAAGTCATGTTCAACTCAAAGTGACATTTCTATATAATGTCTTTCTAAGTGGCCACAAGCTAAAGACACAGGTAAGAGATGAATCTAGGAAGTAGTGGAAGAGACAAAAATGATTCTTGAAAACAACAAAGATACATGTTAGCATAGATGGCATTATCTTAGAGATATTGTATACATGTCAATGATGTCAATGTCAGACATCCATATCTGATTTTATCTAGCACAAATCCCAGGATCCTAATCAGCCAAAATCCTCATTTGCTTCCAGAAAGACCTCAATGTGGAGACACTTCTAGAACATTTGCATTGGATTGATTCCCAGGTACACATCCAACCTCACTTGTCACCCACAGCATGCATCTGCAGGATGTCTGGCCAGGTTTAGGAGCACAACTTTGAATGTAGAAGAAGTTTGCTTTTCTTTCTGAGTCGATATTTTTTCTCATTTCTATGGGGGAAGGAGCCATGCTTTTGGCCTTATTAGCACCACACCAACCAAGCGCACTGACCCAGATAAATATTGTCTCTCTGACATGTGCTTTAGGAATAATAAATATTCAGGACTATAGACTCCACTCTCAGTCATCACGGAGGGAACCAAAGACTGGTTTGAGCACAAAGCCAGACAGTCCTCTATTCTCTCCACACCATTCCTGTTTCTTTTTGGCCTCCACTGTGCAACTTGGTTTTTTGTGGTTTTAAAATTTAAATAGTGCTTTGGTTAAACTAAGGTTAAAATTAGTTTGAATTTGCTGCCCACACAGCAACTGATGGCTGGCAATTCATCCTGGGAGGATGCTGCAGTGTGAGAGAAGGGAAAGAGGAAAAATGCTGCAGGGAACTGGGGAGTGGAAAATATTCATGGCGATCATTAACAAAAAATTATAGATCATTCTATAGAAACACATGTATACACATATTCCTGAATGATGGAATGTTTATACACACACACACACACACACACACTCACAGGACAGTCTGTACAAACAGAGAATAGAATCTTGGAAGGCAGGGGATTAAACATCTGGGGAAAACTGAAAGGATAGGCAAATGTAAATGCCAGTAGTGTGGCTGCAACTGGGAGCATATACACAGGAAGAAAGTAGGGCACGACCAATTTTCTTAAGACAAAACCCCACTGTTTTTACAGATTTCTCCCATATGTGATAGTGTTTCTAGATCCTAGCTTATCCATTTTGGAGTATGACCACAATGTTGTCTTTCTTCTTGCAATATGGGACTTGTGCTTCCTTTTATATATTCATGAGGATTTGCAATCTAAGCAAAGTCAATCTGCTCCCAGTTAATCTGTTTTGTTCATCATTCAAATGACCTTGCTTCCAAAGCCTTCACTTTGACTTAATGGAATCATAGAGCTTAAAAGAATAACAGGAGGAACTGAAAATGTAGAGAATACCACCCAAAGTTATCTGCTTCTAATGCAATGTCTTTTCACATGGATGAGGTAACAGGGATAGTCGTCTGGATCTAGGTAGGTGCCTAATGACTTCTCTTTAGAGGGAATGGGCTTTGTTTTGCTTAGAAATGGGCAATGGGAAAAGTACAATGAGTTTATGGCTTTTAAGCTCACAGTGCTGAAATACAGCAAAGGGTCATGAAAGGAACAAATTATCAGAGAGTTTGAAATGCTCAGTCAGTGTGACCGCAGAGGTCGAGTCAACGTCAGCTGAATGGAGTTTAATAGTCATTTTCATTTAATGTGAAATTCGTGTGTATTGAAACCATTTATCAGGTAGGGGATCATAAGATGTGCTTCTGTGATTGCTACGTTGTTGATCATAAAGAAGCTGGGAAACAAATAGCCATTTGACAGGGGTGCTTTTTCCTCCTACCTCCACATAACACTGATCTCAATTAAAGTACTGTAGCTCACCTCTGCAGGGCTTAAAATATTAACCATAACACCTCTCTACCACCAGCACTCTTTGTGTTTAATAATTTAATAGCATGTTTCAGTGCACCCTGAAATTCTTATATTTGTTATGCTGGTAAATTTAGAGGATCTAGTCTATGTGTTTTCTGGAGAAAGCACCTCTGCTTCCTAACAGAAATAGAGGAATAATCAACCTATGTAGAGAGGTTACCACTGGATGCAGCCCTATTCCCTGGATATCAGAGGAAAATAAAATATAGCTTCGTTATACACTGAAAATGGATAGAGAAAAAATAGATAGGTTGCATGACAGTGAAGGCTGAGTTAATGTGGCACATCATGATTATGTAAACTTAAGGCTTCCAATATTTCTGAGTTCATAGTAAAGCTACAAACATTGAACATTGTGACCTAGGAGAGGAAAGGAAGAATAACTTTCTTCAGCCCTTGTGTTAGTCAGATTTCTATTACAATAATAAAATACCTGATATTGAGCTCAAGGTTTTGGAGGTATCAGTCCATTTTTATAGATCATACTGGTTTAGGCCTGTGGGTAGACAAACCATCAGGGAATGGTGGAAGAATCCAGGATACTCCAGGACCAGGAACAAAGGAGAGGAAAGGAAAGACACTGGGGTCCTGATATTCAGGGCATATTACCAATCACTAGGAGGCCTCTGCCTCTAAAGGTTGCTACTATCTCTAAGTAGTGCCAAAGAGGTTCAAAGACATTAACAAATGGACACATTTAAGGTGAAAACTGTAAAAACCCCTGTATACAAATACTTCTGTAGCCTGGTAAGTCAGTTAGTCCTTTTGTCATGGTGCAAGATATAGTATCAATATCAGAGCTTGAAGGATTTATTAATAAGTGGATGCATAAGGCAGTAATAGTTCAGTAGCTTAAAGGGTAGGCTGGGTGTACAATCCATGTAGTAATTATGATTAAATTTGTCTCTTGAAAAACTAAACAAGAAACATGATGGATACTATTAAAGACCTTCATTCTTACCTAAGAAAAATTTCTCCTGTAGACAATTTAAGTCTGGTTTTATTACTCAAAAATCTTATAAAAAATTCTATTTCTTTAAACTTCCTTTTCTCTTTCTGGTTGCATTATAGCTTTTAACCTTCTGAAACATCAGGGGTTTTGTTCAAGAATGAATGAGGAG
Source organism: Mus pahari (assembly GCF_900095145.1). Taxonomy (NCBI): domain Eukaryota; kingdom Metazoa; phylum Chordata; class Mammalia; order Rodentia; family Muridae; genus Mus; species Mus pahari. Next base: position 756,262 of record NC_034609.1, read on the forward strand.
GCTGTTAGTGTTTCACAAAGGAAGGACACCCCACCCCACTTCATCTTTAGGGCCCCATGTAACCTTTCATTGATGAAAACAAGCCACAGATATGTAACCTATAATTGAGATATAATCTGAGAAATTAAAGATAAAGCTAGTATCACAGTAAAGAAAAAAGAAGTAAGCTGAAATTGATGTTGAATTAAATGAACAAAATATAAAGATGAGGGAGCCTAACTCTGAGAATATCAAACCCTACCTTATCAAGGTCTACCCATAATTCATAATTCCATGAGATAATCTGGCTTGATGCGGACAAAACATGAATTGGACTTACAACAACATTGTACTAACAGAGTTCAGGAAGAACAGATTTAGTGTTTCTTTTTTCGAATGTAGAAATTCTTCCCCCTCCCTGACTCATCTATACATCCTCAGCTGATCTTTTGGCCTTCAAATCACATGACATATGCCTTGAGTGCTCCATAAAATGCTACCAACTATGTGGAACAGTAGAAGCTCTGATTTGAGTAAGCCTCATTACAGTGATCATTGTTCAGTGAGGGTTTCTGAAAGCCTACAAGAGCACATTTGGTCTAAAAACTGAAAAGACCAGTGTACTACATTTGCAGAAGCTTAAGTACATCCCATCCCAAAGTTGGATGCAGAAAACAAAGTGAAGCAAGACAGGATAAAGTTGGAGATTCAGGATTGATGTGTGCATGAACTGATGCTTCCATGTAGGAGAAGCATCATCTTTATATGGGGAGAGACAGTTGAGACACAAATACTTTGATAATTCATGAAACAGTAGTTTCTATCTGTTTGTGGTTGTCAAAAAATCTACAACACTAGAGATTCCTTAAGTATTTTTGGAAATATATACACTGATACTGAAGATAAACTGGATCACATGTAGGGACCAGTTATCTAAGAGACCACTTAGTCCTGATTTTAGGTATGAATTAAGAAAGGGACTTCTAAGCTAAAATAGGCCACCCCATAGGAGTAAGCATAACTCTGAGTAGAATATTTGAAAATAAACATATATAAGAAGCGTTCTCTCCACTTCCCCACTTACCTAAAAACAGGACAGAATTTTTAAAGGTGTTCTCCACTTTCCACTTTACAAGGATGAGCAGACTTAAATAGTAGGCTGTGATCTAGCTAGAGGTGCCTCCAGAAGAAGCCAGTACTGAGGCAGACTTTCATCATTGCCTGCCATGTGCAGCTGTGCTCTCCTTTCAAATTTCCTCAGCCTAGGAGCCGGAACCCCTTCACTGTGTCTTCTCACTTCCTTAAACACTGACTTTGTTTAATTTGATATGACCCTATATGAATCTACATCTGGTCATACCTTTAATTCATCCATCTCTTAGTATGTAATACATTAATACAAGTTAATGAAACTCTCATTCTTAATTTGCCTTCCTTTCTTTCTTTCTTTCTTTCTTTCTTTCTTTCTTTCTTTCTTTCTTTCTTTCTTTCTTTCTTTCTTTCTTTCTTTCTTTTTCAAGGAGATGAACTCTCCTCTGCAGATTCTCCAGTTTGTGGAAAGAAACCATGCTAATATTTGGCATTGCTGCTTAGCTTTCCTAAGATTTTTACTAAATAAAATATTTCCAGTGTGTTAGATACATTGATATGTTATCAACAAAATCCCCCTTTTTGTTCAAGAACTTAGTGTGGCAGGAATTTTTTTTTCAGTTGGGTCACTGGTAAAGGTGAGTCTGTGAGTCGGTATATATGTGCTAAGCATGTAAACAGCAGCATAAGGAGCAATACTGTATATTATCGCCTTATTATTTTATTGTACACCTTATTAATAAAGATCATAGGTTTTGAAATTAGCCTTAAGTTAATGGAACTGTGGAAATGACCACACGCTGCTAAAATCACAGTATGTTAGACATCGATAAAATAGCTTGCACATTACAAAAAGGATGCTTAGTTTTCTGCTCATTGCCACTTTGTAGGTAATAGAAAATGGAACAAAATGTCGATAACAATTATGCTGAACTATAGCAAAGAGAGGCAACATATCATTATCCATCTGCAATAAAATCATCATTTTGGAAGACTCCTACAATGGGGCGTATGTCCATCTTTCTGTTCATTCTATTCACGGACAAGGAATCTTATGCATTCTTAAGTACTTGGAATTTGCTGTCAGAGATTTTTGTGATCTAGCAAATAATTTCATGTGCCTTGAAATATTAAGTGGTAAATTTAGAAGATTTGCTATTCTTCTCTTTAATAATGAAATAGCACCATGGCCTTCGATCCAACAAGATATACTAAGGGTCAATCCATTCTTGGTTTGGTCTGTTCCCTAGGTCAGTGTCTTCAGTTTTAATTCTTTCTTAATGATTATTTCTTTTGCTTATACCAAGAAATTTGGATTTCATGCCAGTTTCAAGGAGAACCAAACAAAAGTTCAATGTGACTACAATGTGGAAGAGGGAAAAACCTGAATCCTGTAGAATGATATTGCCTAAGTCCCTGTGGGAGGGACAGGGACAGGGACACAATTTATACACATTAAGGAGAGTCTACTGTCTCCAGTATCCTCCATTTCTAGTGGTATGCCAGACTGAGTGCTCTGAATAGCTATGCTAAAACAATAGCTAATAATTACATCAAAATTTAAAAAGCAATATACAGATGAAGCAACAAAGGAAAACAAAAGGTTACAGTGAACTAACTGAAGCAGGAATAGGAAAGAACTGAAGCAGGAATAGGATTCTGGGAGGTAAGCCATGGCTAAGCCATGGTGATGGCCTCTGTAGGAAGCTCCAGGGAACATGAATTTAATTTCAGTGGATGTAGGACAAAAGAATTCTGTTGCGCAAAGATGTCTTACAGTGTCTGCTGTATAAAGATGTTTGACAGCATCTACTGGGCCTGACAGTGTCCTGTAGGTCATGATGTCCTGCTGCAGGGGCCAGCAGAGAATCTTCCAAACTTGACCCTGTGGCCAGAAAGGCTGTTGCACAGCTGCATTTAGGGACAGAGACCCTAGATTCATGATGTTTTCTAAAATAAGGAGAAGGACACTTGAGTTTTCCTCTTCAGGAAACAATTTCAAAATTGATATCAAAGAACTCTCACAAAAGTTTCTAAGGAAGATGAGTTCAAAGGTATAAAACAAGGCAAGGAAGTCTGCTCCATATGGGAGGTCAGCAAACACTGAAAAGGGGGAAGGGGCATCAGATGTGGAGTTACCAAATTATACATAAGAGAGAAAGGACTACATATCATTAATAGATACTAGCGAATAAAAAAGACTAAATATATAAATTAAAATAAAAACATGAAGAAATTTAAAAAACAATTGTCAGAAAGTATTTTGTGTATAAAAACAGTAATTGTAATTTTAACTAGATAATACACATTTAAACAGATAATTATACATTCAACTCATATGAAAAGAGCATTAAGAAATTGGATGAAAAGCTAGAAGTTGTCTGAAAGATAACAATAGAGATGTATGTATTAGCTGCAAAAAAGAACTTATAATAAGATAATAGAAAATGATATTATCCAGAAAAACCTTCACCATTTATGGAAAGATGAAAAGGAATGAATAGAATAAGAAGCATAGCAATAAACTCAAAAAGTAATTATAATAACACAAGTGGTAGAAATTAGTCACTTAAAAGAGGATCACCAATTAGATTTTGATAGATCTTAATATATAAAAATATCAAACAGTTGAAGATTAAATGTAGAAAGGTTATAAGAAGAAAATATTAGAAAAGATAATCATACAAATAACAAAATATAAACAAATACAAACATTTGATTATTTAATTATTTAATTATAGACTTAATATCAGAGAAGATATATGGCTAATTAAATTGTTAAATAATACAAAATGACAAAATATTTCAAGTTGGGTGCTGAGCATTTTAAGATTTTATATCTTCATAAGTATTGTTACTCCAGATGCAAAACATAACTGATCACATGTTAAAATATAATGAATATTTAATAGTTGGTGGTGATCATTTAGAAAAAAAATACCACAATATTCAGGGGCCAGCAAGATGGCTCAACAGTTAAAGGTACTTGCTACAAAACGAAAACAAAAACAAGCAAAAAAAAGTGAGTTACACATCTGTAATATACTGTGGCTCACAGGAAGCATTCTAATTCCAAATGAAAAGACAAGAAGAAACATATGAACAAAAATACACCAAACCCACCCGGATACACACCCATCCCTGCAGCGCTTAAATACAGCATCAGAGGCTTGCAGCAGCCTCGTCCGGTCCGGCCTTCAGCAACCTCGAGAAGCTCAGTTATTACAGTTCTACACACGCCACATGTGACTTCTTCCTTTAGCACAGTGCTGGTAGCTTTCCTCACCAAATGCCTCTGCTTCTGGCACCTTCAAAATATGGGGGTCTCTACTACAACTTGGATTTCACTTTCAAAGTTTCACAGACAAACCACTCTGGAGCTTCATGCAGGGAATTCGACATTGTTCTGCATTGTCTGGCCCCAGCAAGTTTCCGGATTCTTGGTACAAACCCACATAAACCTGCAACATGCCTGCAAACCAGGAACATGTGGGCGATGGCTCCAAGTTCTGCTTCCTGGCTTCATTTTACCACAGCTGCTGTGGCCCCTTGAGTGCCTGCCAGCTGAATCTGGGTAAACCGGCTTTAAAGACAATACTTGCAATGGCAGCTCTACCAGTGTGAATTGAAATGGGCAGAGCAGGACACAGGTAAGCCTCAAGTCTACTATAAAGAAAAAGGCAGCTGAGAACCAAATTACTTGTGAGGTTGTTATTTGTTTGTTTTATTTTTCATTTTTATTTAACTAAAGGATTAATGGCACCTATGTAGTGCTCATACTTATGGGATGCAGTGTGGCGTTACAATATATGTATTCCATGTGTAGTGAGCACCTCAGTAATATTAGCACACTCATCACCTCAGACTATAATCAATTCTTCACGCTGGAGATATTAAAACTTTCTCTGCTAGGTATTTTGAAGTATAATCTAGCTGTTGTCACTCATAGTTGCCTTACTGTGCTGTCATCTGTTGGGCATAAGAAGTTCTTCTATTGGTCTAGGTGCACTCTGGGTCTGCCAATCACCTTCCCTACATATTCCTCTCACAACAACCCATCTTCCCAGCTACTGGTATCCACTAGCCTACTATGATTCCATGCGGACATTTTCTTCATTTCCACACATAATTGAAAATATAGCATGTTTGTCCTATATACTTGAGTTAGTTCTTTATATTTGAATGAAGAGTCTCAAAGGTTCATCATATGTACCTGACCTTTCCTTGGAATCAGTATCTTAGTTTGAGATTTTTCTATCATTTAGAGAGGCTGGAAATAATAAATTTTGATCTTTTGAGTTTAGTAGTGCTTGGGTCATTATAATTTTTATAAATAGTGCTAAAAAATCCAATGTTTTTTCTTTACTTTCACCTTTTATCTTCAATTTTACAGGAAGCATTCAAGGATAGTCTATAATAATATGTTCCAAAATATTTTAAGTTAAGAAACCAAATTCAGGGATGGAGAAGTGACTCAGTGGTAAAGCTACTGTGCAAGTTTGAGGACCAGATTTCATATCTCAGAACCCTCATAAATAAACCAGGTATAGGTAGGCATAGATGCCTGCTTGAAATTTCAAAGCATGGGAGGCACATGAGCATGAGCGCACTTGCGCGCGCGCACATGCGCACGCGCACACACACAAACACATACACACACACACACACACACACACACACACACACACACACACACACCAGGTACACATGCTAAAGCCAATTTAAAATCCATTCCTATTCCCACACTGGAGCAGAGCAGGCAGAACTACCTAGATTTCTACCACTGGGCCCCAACTCTCAGCTTTCCATTCATTTCCTTACTTTATTTTAAATCTTTACCAAATAATTGTGAAGTAATCAGTATTGTCATCCTCTTCAGCCCGGTGGCTTTTCTTATTCTCTTTAACCATCCACTCCTAAAGTCAATTCCATGGTTTGGAGGTTTGGGATGAAGCAGGGAATAAATTCTCACACCAAATTTTGCATCAAATACCTATTGCAACAATTGAGCCCCTATTGAGCCCCTTAAAGGCTCCAGCAACACCTGTAATTTGCTTTATTTACAAATCTGAATATTTGACAGGGCTCAGTGAGGGAAGTTCACCTCTCATTACAGAGGTGGAGACAGAAGGTCAATTTCTAATGCTAGGGCTGGAAACCCACTCTGTTGCTTCTTCCATTCCAGCTTCCCAAAGATGGTGCAATGTGGGACTGAGGGAGTGTAGGGGAAAGGGGCGGGAAGCCCACGTCCGGCCAGAGTTTTTGTGCTCTGGGCAGGCGGATTCCGGAGGGCTGCTGGAAGCTTTCCACTCGGCCCTGCATGGGCATCTGGCTGTGTGAAGCCACTGGACCCCACTCAACAGGGGTAGACAAGGGCCAGCACCGCAATACCAGGGGCCCCAGGGCAACACTCTCAACCAGGAGTTATGGGAGAGAGATTCCCCACACAGGTGAGAGTTCTTAGTCTGGTCCATGGCTAGAGCACAGGGAGATCTTCTGATGAGAGATTAGGCACGGGCTAATTAGGAGAAAAGCTTATCCCATCATCCACACACAGAGGGCCTTGATGAACACAGACAGTCTATGGTTTTAGAGCTTTATTGTAGAAAATAAAGGGGGAAAGAGAAGAGAGAGAGAGAGAGAGAGAGAGAGAGAGAGAGAGAGAGAGAGAGAGAGAGAGACCAGCCATGGCCAAGAAGAGAGAAGTGGGAAAAGGAGAGAGAGAGAAGAAAGGCTAGAGAGTAAGAGGGAGAGAGAGTAAGAGAGCGAGGAGGGGGCAACAGCCAGCCCATCTTATGGTGGGCTTGTTATCTTGTTGTTGCTAGGTAACTGGGAGGAGTCTAGCCTGAAGGTCAGAAGCTTGGTACGTTGTCTACCAAGCCATGGTTCTCCTGTGGGGGCTGTGGGGACTGTAACTTTGACAAGAGCCAGGGGTCCAGGAGACATGAGGGAATGCCTTCCGTCCCATGTAGGCGAATTATCACCACCAGGTTCTACCAGGGTTCAGACCTCAGCTTGACTGGAGACCAGCCTGTCTGTACATAGCCCATTGTCCCACAGTGCAATTATTCTGGTATTTAAAGAATGGTAAGCATAAGCTGGCCTTTCTCATTAGGTACAGAAAATGATATAGCCTGTTTGGTGGATTGAGTATTCACAGGGCAGAGTTCTGTTCATGGAACAGGCACCTGATCTCAGTGGAATTATTAAAGGAATTTGGATTTATAATTACTTCTTTTAGCCAACAATTGTCAAAACTTCACACATGTATTTTTAATCTTCACTTTAACCATGTCCTCATTTCACATTTATTCATTAATTCACTTCATATCTTGTACAAATTTTCAACTACACTGAAATTACCCTTCAACTTTATTATCAACAGCCCTGTGTACATTTTAAAATATAACCTCATGATTTTATTGTCTTTTAAAATTATTTTATTAGGCTCAAGAGATGACTCAGCAGTTAGGAGCACTGACTGACCTTCCAGAGGTCCAGAGTTCATTTTCCAGCAATCACAGGGTGACGCACAACCATTGGAAATGGGATCTGATGCCCCATTCTGGTTTGTCTGAAGACAGCTATAGTGTACTCATATACATACTACAAATTTTAAAGATGTTTTATTTTATATTAGAAGTACATTTTTTCATATAATATATTCTGATTGTGGTTGCCCCTTCCCCTACTTTCTCAGAGCTTTCCTTATCTACTCTCCTACTCAAATCCATATCCATTTTTGCTTTCACACTTTAGAAAACAGTATGTAAAAACAAAATAACAAGAATTTACTTATATCATTTCCCTCTTCCCCTTTCTCCCTCTAAGCCCTCCCATATACCTCCCACATTGTTCTCTTTCAGACGTATGACTTCTTTTTGCATTAACTGATAGTCATAAGAATGCAGACGTAACACACATACCATTGTGCTAACCAAAAACTCTCAACTAGGATGTATGATCCACTCAACAAGGGGAAAAATCACTCCTGGTACTGTAATCCCATCCAGTTACCCAGGCAATTTACACAGCTGCCACCTAGCATAGCCATAGTGCTTTCTAAATATTTGTTCTTTTGCCCCCAGATATTATTGTTCTTGTAACCAAATCAGCTTAGAATCAGATCACTTGGCCCTTTCTCATCCCATCACATCTGAGTTCAAAAAATTTACATTTAAAGCATTCTCTCAGGTCTGCCTGCAGTTAGGCTCAGCATGTTCAGCCCTCAGAATGATCTTTAGTTTTAGCCCTTTTGTCTATACAGTCTTAATCTGGCCACCCTAGCTGCTCTGTTTCCTACTGGAATGTTGCTTTTCTTGGTTCACCAGCGAATCCCTGCATTTCTTCTTTTATGTCACTACGTAGGGTAGAGCTTGTTGTATGCCTTGCAGAAACTCTGCTGTGTTTTAAAATGTTTACCATGTTCACCAGAGCCCTATGAGCCCTGGTTGGCCTAGAAACAGGCGTATATTCCATATGAAGTTTTGACTCTTTTGTCCGCATCCCAGCCATGTTGCTAAACTCATGTTTTTCCTAATAACCCTCCTTATTAATTTTGTGACTCCAAGTTGCTTTTAGCTTCTCTCTACTCATTTCTGAAGAGTCATTCTCCTTGTAATTTTGACTATGGTTCATAAATGATACCAAAGTCCTTTAAGGTTTTTACATGTATGAACAGAGTTACACAAGTTAGAAAACTCAGTTTTAGTTACTCAAAGTTTTGCTAAACGTTATTTTCATCCCAAATTTCTGAATGACAGCCTGATATTTAATACTTCCATTGTCTATTACTATCAGTCAAATTATTTTTGTTTGCATGCTAGCTAAGCAGTCAAATTGAATTACATCTTCTAAATTGTCATGAATAGCTTTGATTGAATTGCAAATTTTACTTAAAAATTGCTGTTTTTAAACTTTAGAAGCTTACACAAGTTAGTGATTCCTTTGGACTGGTACACACTATTGTAGCAAGGAGCCTTACAGACTGTCAAGGAACCTCTCTCTTGATTATTCTGGGATATAAAGAACTTTTAAAGTAATTAGAGTTAATCATGGGTTTGAGGGGCTCATTCCTGCCAGAAGTAGTAGTTTGAATATGCTTGGCCCAAGGAATGGCACTATTTGAAGATGTGACCTTATTGGTCATTTAAGCCTAGAGAATAATAACATTAATATATCTAGGCAAAATTTATCCATATAAAATATTTGCTGTCATTTATGTCCAGTTTTCTAAAGCAGATTAATAGCATGAATCTGTCCTTTAATATGTATCACTAGGCAATGATTTTGTTATTCCTTCAATTTATCAATATTGTATTATTACTGTCAGCATGACTTAGAGGGTATTATGGAAGAACAGTTCTGGTAAATTCAGCTCTCCAAGCCCTTGCAGAATGCACATGTCATACACACATTTTTAATGGAGATTCAAAATATATATTTTATGTGTTTTTGTTTTCTTTTAAGCATAAAATTTCAATCTTACACATGATACATTGTTTCAGAAATATAGATAGAAAAAAATCATTATTGAAAAAATGAAGAAATGAAGCTTTTGTCAGAATTTTGCTTTCTATAAATATTTACCTGACATGATTTAATGAAAAGCTACTGTTAGCAAGACAATGAAATCTTCTGTAAAGAATGAGAATTAGTGTGTGCTGGGGGCAGATATCAAACAAAACCATCCACCAGAATGTACTTAACATTCTCAATAATATATATCAATTCTGTAGCCTTTGAAGAAAAATGAAAGCCATATAACCTTGGGTTAGCATTTGCCAACTCAAAAATGTCATATATAAAATAGAGGACTCCCTGGTTTGGCCTCAATGGAAGAAAATGTGCCTAATCCTCTAGAGACTTGAGGTCCCAGGGAGGCAGGATTCCTGGGGAGGCCACCATCTCAGATGCAGGGGGGAGGGGAGATGGGATGAGGATCTGGGAGGGGGGCTTGGAGTAAGTAATGGATGGAGTGTAAATAAATAAAATAATTATTAAAAAGGTATTTGAGGACATAGTTTAAAAAACTCACTAGGTTGTTTTAAACAATATATCCTTATTTCTATTGATAACCTCCTCCTTTTCATATTTAGAGATGTTTTATTAATCTAAAGACTAATTTACCCTACACTGTTTTGAATTGCATTGAAAGCAATTCACAGCAAGTACGCCATTCTCAGAAGTCTACTTTGCATTCTTGAAATCTGTCCATTTCTATCTACTTTTTGGCTGAGTAATATTCTACCATGTGGAAATAGCACCTTTTGTTAATCTATTTATCATATGATGGACATTTGGTTGTGTGTGTGTGTGTGTGTGTGTGTGTGTGTGTATACATGCATGTGTGAATGTGTGAATTTGTGTGTAACCATGTGTTGGTGTGGGGTCATGGGAAAGTTAGAAGGGAAAGAGGGAAAGAGGGAAGGTTGAAAATGATATAAATGCAACACTAGGAATAAAATTCTAAAATTAAATAAAACTAGCCATGTATAATAAAATTATAACTGAGTAACTCCACAGCTTAAATATATGATAATCACTTTCTCTCATTTTTTAAAATTTATTTCTTACACTCCTTATTCCATTCCCTGCCTCCCCCAATCCACCCTCTATCTGTTCCACATCCCACACCTCCTCCCCACCTCATCCCATCTCCATGTAGATGACCCCATCCCCCACCCCAACAAACCTCTAAACTCCCTGGGGCCTTCAGTCTCTTGAGGGTTAGGTGCATCATCTCTGAATAAACACAGACCTGGATGCCCTCTACTGTATATGTGTTGGGGACCCCATACCAGCTGGTGTATGCTGTCTGTTTGGTGGTCCTGTGTTTGAGAGATCTTGGGGATCCAGATTAATTGAGACTGATGGTCCTCCTACAGGATCACCCTTCTCCTCAGCTTCTTTCAGCCTTCCCTAATTCAACAACAGGGGTCAGCTGCTTCTGTTCATTAGTTGGGTGCAAACATCTGCATCTGACTCTTCCAGCTGCTTGTTGGGTCTTTTAGAAGGCAGTCATGATAGGTTCCTTTTGGTGAGAACTCCATAGCCTCAGTAATAGTGTAAGGCCTTGGTATATCCCCTTGAGCTGGATCCCACTTTGGACCTGTTTCTGGACCTTTCTTTTCTTCGGGCTCTTCTCCATTTCCATCCCTGTAATTCTTTCAGATAGGAATAATTACGGGTCAGAGATGTGACTGTGGTATTTCAACCCCATCCCTCACTTGATGTCCTGTCTTCCTGCTGGGAGGAGGGCTCTGTAAGTTCCTCTCTCTACTGTAGGACATTTAATCTAAGGTTCCTCCCTTTGAGTCCTGGGAGTCTCTCACTTCCTAGGTCTCTGGTGCCTTCTCAGGGCGGGAGGGGGGCGGCGTCCTTCAAACCTCCTACTTTTTAGGCATTTTTATTAGATATTTTCTTCATTTACATTTCAAATGGCATTCCCAAAGCCCCCTATACCCTCCCCCACCCCTGCTCCCAACCCACCCACCAACCTCCTATTTCTTGAGGTTGCCTGTTTACATTCTTTCTTATGGCACTCAGGGCTTCAGTCCATTTTCCTCACACAATACCAGATCAGATTTCCCTCTCCTCCTCTGAATCCTCTCCCAACTCATTCCACATTCCCTCCCAGGTCCCTCCCTCCCTCTCCACATGTGATTGCTTTCTTCTCTCTCCCAAGTGGGTCTGAGGCATCCTCACTTGGGCCCTTCAGC